>NC_081363.1:27544482-27844482 GCF_030684315.1 Stegostoma tigrinum
GTGGACTAGCGGAGAGCCTTGTTCCCGTGGCAATAGTCTGTAGTAAAAAGTTGCTCAGGTTTCCAGACTCTGAGTGTTTCAGGACACAGGGCCAAAACTTAAAAGCAAGTGGCTTAGGATGGTATCTAAAGTTAAAAGGTAAAAGACCTAGAACTGGAAGAATTCCTACCTCAAATTCACCCATTTTGACTTTGAATAGAAGCAAGACAGGAGTGGGTGACCGATCCACTCATGGGAATCCTATTCATTTAATTATCACTCACACCTTCATGTTGGGGCAAGGCTGGAAGGTAGAGATGAAAACTATTAGATCAGCCATGATTTCATTGAAAGGCAGAATAAACTCAATGGGCTGAATGGCCTATATCCACTCCTAAGTCTACTGTCTTCACGGTCACTCTATTTCTAATTACAGATTAGATCTGGCGCTTCAGGGAACTCACCAGGTTAAAGAAGGTGAGATGTTGTATTCATTAGATAGTTGCTTGACTGCATTGTGTGTGGGCCAGTATTGGCAGAGTGTTTCCTCCAAAGTCAACAAATTGCCCAATAATCGTCCACCAACCACTGGACCCCTCCAGACAATGGCACACTAAAGACAAAGATCAGGACCTTCCTGACCCATTATGGGTGCTCCCCTCCAAGATCAAAAGACATCAAGCAATCCAACCCTTGCTCACAATCGGAAACTAATCATTACCAGAAATTTGGGAGCCACCTCCACCCCACAGTCCAAAAACAGCGACCTCAATTATCTATCTAAACGCTCTATTATCTGAAGATGCCCACAACCCAGGCAAATCATGTGATGCAGAACACCCTGCACCAGCACACTTTCTCTCACTCCCTAAAAACACTGACCTGCTTTCATAGCTTCAGGCCCAGTGTGAAAGGCCTCTGCCCTGGTAACTGATTCTAACGGGGTCAGCCTGGTGGACTTCATAAAATATGAGTTCCCTGATTGGGGCTGTTAATCTGGCCCAATCAGGGAGCCTTGGCTGACAGATAAAAGAGGAGTGTCAGACGTTCTGACACCACAAGAGCTGGGCCACTGTCAAGGACTTTCTATGTATAGATAAAGGGTAATTTGGTGATGCCAGCTTCTGCAGAGTTATTTCAGTAACCAAAGAGAAGTAGTAAAGATCGGCTGCAGAAATCTGGCAGGACATTCAGGAAACATGAATCTGGGTTTCCCAGCCACACAATAGCGAACCACACAGTATGTGTCTCCAACCCAAAATTCTGACCATGTCATATGAGTACAGTTCAGAAGAACACTGATTCAGATAAATTCTGATTAAATATTCATCCTTGTTATGAATTTCCTCCCAAATATGCAGGGCACTAGGGGAAAAGTTCAATGGCTGCTTGAAGCTAAAAAATGATGTATTCTGTTATCTCAGTTACCTCTTTTAACCTTAAGTACTACAATTTCGTAACCTCATGACTTTGGTAAAGTAATTTATTAATGACCATTTTGTACACAATATGGACAATATCTTCTCCCAACTGGGCTCTTAAGTTGCTTTTTGTCATTAATTTTACCAAACCTTCCAAGTGAAAGTTTTGCAACATTGTCAAAATAAGCATTATTCATTAGATTAAAAAGCAATTATCGGATCAAAAGGAAATCACAACAGTCACCCAGAAGGAACTCATACTTTGTGTAATCTGATTACATGGGACAACAGTGAAATTACTGAAATCACTGGAGATGTAAGAGGTGAGGTTTGATGAGATGCTGATTAATGCATAAACTCATCCACGTTCTGTTAAACCAACAGGAACAGAATTATTTCCCTGAACATCCAACGGAAATTTCGCCTCTAATTATCATTAGTCAAGAGAAGATTGCTCAAATACTCCTAGTTTCTTGGGTTGCAACTTTACTGAATTACTAAATAATCAATATCCATTAAATTAAACCCTTATACTCTACAGTCCGTTAGAACTAACTCTTTCAAACCAAAGAAATTGGCATAAAGTAAACAACAGTTAAAATGATATACTGCTTAATTAAAAGTCCTTTGCCAACTCCTGGTAAATGTTTTAGCAATTTATCTAGTGCAGTGGTTCACATTTATAAATGGTCTTGTGTTCAGGAACGTGTCTGCGAGATTTACAAACAAGGGGAAGGATACAAGGAATGAATGATTGGAAAACTAACTCAATAACAGTTTAAAGAGTTTTGTGAAAAGGAGGGAGAAAGGAAGCAAGCCAAAATGCTTTCAGGAAAGCACCCCAAACAGCAAGGGTGCAGTAGTGAAGAAAGTAACAGTTAATATGGAGCAGGAGAAGGTAAAGACAAAAAAAATGGAAGTGGAAGGAATCAGTGGGGAGGAAGAGGAAGGTCGGGAGGTTCTCATTTACATAGCACTTTTCATGAATATCAGAGGTGGCAAGGTACTTTGCAGTCAATAAAGCAGTGACTTTTATGCCTGTGTTTATTGTGAATGTTGTTACTAGGTTCAGCAGAAACTGCACACATGCAGAAACACAAAATGCTGCCCACAAACAAAGCTGCCCATATTATTACAGTATGGCAAGTATACAAACAATAAAACAAATAGATACAACCACTATATCCTCTTGGTCAGGCCGAGTAGGATTCTTCATACTTCATACAAAAATTGGGGTGGCACAGAGGCTCAGTGGTTAGCATTGCTGTCTCACAGGGCCAGGCACCCAGGCTCAATTCCACCCTCGGGCATCTGTCTGTGTGGAGTTTGCATGTTCTCCTCGTGACTGTGTGGGTTTCCTCTGGGTGCTCTGGTTTCCTCTCATATGATGTGCAGGTTAGGTGAATTGGCTGCGCTAAATTGCCCATCGTGTCCAAGGGTGTGTAGGCTAGGTGAATTAGCCATGGGAAATGCAGGGTTACAGGGATAGGGTATGGAGGTGGGTCTGGGTAGCGTGCTCTTTGAGGTATGAATTTGATGGGCTGAATGGCCTCCTATACCATCGTAGGGATTCTTTAAAAAAAAAGTCAACATGATTGGCCATGTTAAATTGCCCATACTGTTCAGGGATGTGTAGATTAGGTGGTTTATAGGGGAATGGGTCTGGGCGGGATGTTCCAAGGGTTGGTGTGGACTTGTTGGGCTGAAGGCCCTGTTTCCACACTGTAGGGATTCTATGATTCCATGAAAACAGTTTAGCCTCTTAACTCCAGGAAATAGTCCTCCTTAGGCAATGTGGCAGCTGAACAGGGTTAACTCTCTAGGTGGTGATGGTGGGATGATTGACATAGTGAGAGAGCAAGAGGCCATGGAGAGCTGCTCTGCAGGCATCATTAGATCTGTTTAGCCAGCTGCAGTTTCCACCGTCCTCTCGTCACTAGCCAGGGGACATCAGCAACATTTCCTTCACCTTTTCATGGCCACGTCTGCACATGCCCGTGACCCATTTTGCTGCTGTTCTCTTTTATATACAGCATAATCATCATTGAAATGTAGGAGAGGCAGCAGCCAATATAGCTGTAGCAAACTTACACTAACAGCAACATTATAACGATCAGATTAACTTTTGTTATGAATGTTATTTAAGGGATAAATATATTGGACAGGAAACTAGACATGGCTCTGAATCATAGAATTGTTACAGTGCAAAAGGAGGCCATTCAGCCCATCATATGTACACTCTCTGAATGAGTGACTTGGCTATGGTCCTGCCTTTTCCCATGAGCCTGTGCATCATACCTATTTAAACAATCATCTAACGCTGTCCTTAATGACTTGGTTGAACCTGCCTCCAACCTCTTCCAAGCAGCGCATTCCAGAACTGACCCGCTCCTTGTGTGAAATGTTTTTTCTCACATCACATTTACTTCCTTTTCACATCACTCTAAAACTGTGCCTTCAAGTCCTTGGTTCTTTTTAACAACAAGGATAGTTTCTCCTGTCTACATAATCGCGATCTTAATCAAACCTTCTCCTAGCCTTCTCCTCTCCAAGGAAAACAACTTCAACTTCTTTGATCTACCTGCATAACAGATTTCTCATCCCTGGGACCATTCTTGTAAACCTCTTCTGCACTTGCTCCATTGTGTTCACATCCTTCCAGAGATGTCATACCTGGAACTGTACATAACCCGGCAGCTGAGGTCTGACTGATGTCTGACATAGGTTCTGCTTAATCTTCCTCCTCTCATACTCTGTGCACTGAGCAATAAAGCCTAGGACACTGTAGGTGTCTTTTACTCATTAATTTATCCTTCGGTTTTATTCTGTCTTATCATGTTCTTTGTATCAATATGTATCATCTCGCACTTATCTGCACTGAACCTACCCACTCACTTCTACATCTTGTCAAGAGCCTTTTGAATTCTACACCATCCTCCCCACAGTGTACAATGTTTTCAAATTTTATACCATGTGCAAACTTTGATATTGGTCCTTGCATTTCAAGACCTAGATCATTCACATAAATGAAGAGAAATAAGGGTTCAGCACTGGTCAATGGGGATTAATGTTTCAAACTTTCATCCAGCCTGTAAAATATCCACGAACAGTGCGAGATGATACATATTGGTACTGCCTGTTTCCTATCAAAGAATCATAGACTCCCTTCGGTGTGGAAGCAGGACTCTCAGCCGATCATGTCACACTAGCTCTTCGCACAGCACCCACCCCAGGCCCACCTCCTATTGCATCCCTGCACTCTTGTATTCCTGATGGCTAATCCGTCTAGTTCATGAGATATAATTTTTCTCACATGTTTGTTGTGTGGCACTGTTTCCAATGTGTTTTGAAGTCAGATTCATCAAATGAACAATCTGCGAGTGCTTGCCCTTCTCTGGCTTAAACACCACCAGTACTCCAATTCGTATGCAAGCAATTAATCACCCCATTATTACTACGCTATAATGTTTGCAGCTTTCTGTAATTACCTTACAGATTTGTTCCTCTAAATCCTTCACACTAGTGAATGGTCTGTCGACTACACCAAGCCAAATAATTGCATGCATTTTTTTCCTTCGTTCAAGCCAAATTGATTCTGTCCTTGATACACCCTGTTTCTCTAGTATTTCAATGCTGTCCATAACCAAGATCACCACTCTTCCTCCTTTTCTTTCTTTTCTATCTTTCCTGAATATCCTGTACACACTCTCTCCTGCCCTTCCTTGGATAAGATCTGTTATTGCCACAATGTTATAATTTCACATGGCAATCTGTTCCTGTAACAACAATTTTATTTATGATACTTCCTGCATTCACATACATGCAGTGTCACCCTGATTTGAAATGTTTAGTTTTTCACTTACTATGACTCCACTTATTAAGTTACTATTCTCTATTTGAGCACAATCTGTCTCTCCCAGTACTTTCAGCACCCTGGTATTACCCTCTAAAACTCCCCCTCATAGAACGAGTGTAGAGCCACCTCAACAGCACTGGCCAAATTCCTGACTACCTACTTAAGTCGCTCGGATTGCTTGGAGGTCACTATTTTCCTGTCTGCCTGCATACTCATAACAACTCTGGTCGCCACCACTCTGAACATACTATCCATATAATTCTCAGCCCTGCAGATGCACTACAGTGAATCTAGCCACCACTTCAGTTCTGAAACTTGAAGCTCAAATTTTTGGAATCATTAACACTGTATATGTCCAAGGTATCCACAATTCCTCGTATGCCACAGCATAGGAATTCTGCATGGCCAAGCTACTCTGCCGTAACAAAAGCTTGGATTTGAACTATCAACTAAAAGTTGAAGCTTAGAGATGAATGAGTTTGGAGTTTTTCTGTGATGTCATTCCTCACCAAACTCTACTGGTCAGAGTCAGAGACACAGAGCCACACATCATGGAAACAGACCCTTCAGTCTAACCAGTCCATGTTGACCATAGTCCCAAAGTAAACTAGTCCCTCCTGCCTGCGCTTGCCCCACATGCCTCCAAACACTTCCTATTCATGAACTTACCCAAATGTCTTTTAAATGTTGTAACTCTACTTGCATCTGTTCATTCTCTGTGCAGAAAGGCTCCCCTTCATGTCTTTTTAAATCTTTCTCATTTCACCTTAAAAATATGGGACTTAGTCTTGAAATCCCTCCCCCTAGGAAAAGTCTTCAGACATTCATCCGATTTATGCCTCTCGTGATTTTATAAGCCTCAATAAGGTCAGCCCCCAACCTACATTCCAGTGAAAAATGTCCCAGCCTATCTAGCCTCTCCTTATAACTGAAACTCTCCATTCCTGATAACATCCTGGTATATCTTTTCTTAAACATCTCCAGCTTAATAATATCCTGCCGACAACAAGGCAACCATAACTGGACATGGTGCTCCAGCAAGTGCTTCCCCAGTATCCTATATAGCCTCAATATGATGTTTCAACTCCTATACTCAAAGGTCTGAGCAAAGGTCTTTTTCAAAAGGGTGCCTAAGGTGGGTTTTTTGCACACAGAGGAGAAGCAGATGGAAGCTTGGTTTAATGTCTCAACAAAAAGATATCACCTTCAGGTTTTTCATTGTTGGATTTGACTTTTACCATCATCCTTGAATATCATAGAATCTCTTCAGTGTGGAAATAAGCCATTCAGCCCAACAAATCCACACCACCCTGCTGAAAAGTTTCCCACCCAACCCATTCTCCTATCCCAGCATTTTCCACATCCAACCTAAACATCCCTGAATGCTACAGGAAATTTAGCATGGCCAATCCACCTACCCTGCACATCTTTGGGAGGAAGCTGGAGTACCTGGAGGAAACCCACACAGATGTGGGGAGAACGTGCAAACTCCACACAGACAGTTGCCCGAGGCTAGGATTGAACCCAGGCCCCTAGTACTATGAGGCAGCAGAGCTAACCACTGAGCCACTGGTAGGGTGGCTAATGTTATATTTTTGTTTAAGAAAGGTTGTAAAGAGAAACCAGGGATCTACAGACCTGTGAGTCTGACTTCAGTTGTGGGTAAATTGTTGGAGGTGATTATAAAATTTGGGATCTATAGACATTTAGAGAGGCAAAAGCTGATTAGAGTTAGCCAGCATGGTTTTGTGGCCAACAAATATGATGAGTTTTTTTGAGGAAGTCATCAAAAAGATTGATAATAAAATGTGAGGCTGGATGAACACAGCAGGCCAAGCAGCATCTCAGGAGCACAAAAGCTGACGTTTCGGGCCTAGACCCTTCATCAGAGAGGGGGATGGGGAGAGGGAACTGGAATAAATAGGGAGAGAGGGGGAGGCGGACCGAAGATGGAGAGTAAAGAAGATAGGTGGAGAGAGTGTAGGTGGGGAGGTAGGGAGGGGATAGGTCAGTCCAGGGAAGACGGACAGGTCAAGGGATGAGGTTAGTAGGTAGCTGGGGGTGCGGCTTGGGGTGGGAGGAAGGGATGGGTGAGAGGAAGAACCGGTTAGGGAGGCAGAGACAGGTTGGACTGGTTTTGGGATGCAGTGGGTGGGGGGGAAGAGCTGGGCTGGATGTGTGGCGCAGTGGGGGGAGGGGACGAACTGGGCTGGTTTAGGGATGCAGTAGGGGAAGGGGAGATTTTGAAACTGGTGAAGTCCACATTGATACCATATGGCTGCAGGGTTCCCAGGCGGAATATGAGTTGCTGTTCCTGCAACCTTCGGGTGGCATCATTGTGGCACTGCAGGAGGCCCATGATGGACATGTCATCTAGAGAATGGGAGGGGGAGTGGAAATGGTTTGCGACTGGGAGGTGCAGTTGTTTGTTGCGAACTGAGCGGAGGTGTTCTGCAAAGCGGTCCCCAAGCCTCCGCTTGGTTTCCCCAATGTAGAGGAAGCCGCACCGGGTACAGTGGATGCAGTATACCACATTGGCAGATGTGCAGGTGAACCTCTGCTTAATGTGGAATGTCATCTTGGGGCCTGGGATAGGGGTGAGGGAGGAGGTGTGGGGACAGGTGTAGCATTTCCTGCGGTTGCAGGGGAAGGTGCCGGGTGTGGTGGGGTTGGAGGGCAGTGTGGAGCGAACAAGGGAGTCACTGAGAGAGTGGTCTCTCCGGAAAGCTGACAGGGGAGGGGATGGAAAAATGTCTTGGGTGGTGGGGTCGGATTGTAAATGGCGGAAGTGTCGGAGGATAATGCGTTGTATCCAGAGGTTGGTAGGGTGGTGTGTGAGAACGAGGGGGATCCTCTTGGGGCGGTTGTGGTGGGGGCGGGGTGTGAGGGATGCGTTGCGGGAAATACGGGAGACGCGGTCAAGGGCGTTCTCGATCACTGTGGGGGGAAAGTTGCGGTCCTTAAAGAACTTGGACATCTGGGATGTGCGGGAGTGGAATGTCTTATCGTGGGAGCAGATGCGGCGGAGGCGGAGGAATTGGGAATAGGGGATGGAATTTTTGCAGGAGGGTGGGTGGGAGGAGGTGTATTCTAGGTAGCTGTGGGAGTCAGTGGGGGTAGAGTAGTAAACTTTGTTTAGTTGGATTTTAGTAAAGGCTTTGACAAGTTTCCACATGGTAGATTAATTAGCAAATTTAGGTCACAGGGGATTCAGGGTGAGCTTGCTAATTGGATACATAATTGGCTTAAAGGCAGGAGACAGAGAGTAATAGTGTGGGGTTGCTTTTTGGACTGGAGGCCTGTGACCAGTGGTGTATCAATTCTGGACCCTCTTTTGTTTGTCATTTGTATCAATAATTTGGATGAGAATATTGAAGGCATGTTTATTAAGTCTGCGGACAACAGCAAAATTGGTGGCATAGTCAACAGTGAAGAAGGTTTTCTAAGATTATAAAGGGATGTTGATCAAATGGATTAATGGGCTGAAAAACAGCAGATGGAGTTCAATCTGGATAAATGCGAGGTATTGCGTTTTGGTACAACAAACAAGGGTCAGGCTTATACAATTAATGGTCGGGCATTGTTGTAATGTTGTAGAACAGAGGAATCTAGGGGTGCAGGTACATAATTCTTCGAAGTTTGTGTCACATTTTGATAGGGTGGTTAATATGGCATTTGGCAAGCTTGCCTTTATTGCTCAGTCCTTTAAGTATAGGAGTTGGGAAGTCATGTTGAAGTTGCACAGGACATTGGTGAGGCCTCTTCTGGAGTGCTGCACCCAATTCTGCTCACACATTTATGGGAAGGGTAATATCAAGCTGCAGAGGGTTCAGGAGAAATTTACCAGGATGTTGCTGGGTATGGAAAGTTTAAGTCATAAGGAAAGGTTGGATAGGCTGGGACTTTTTTCACTGGAGTATAGAAGTTTGAGAGACAACCTGATAGAAGTTTATAATTGAATGACAGATACGGAGAGAGTTAATGGTAGTTGTCTTTTCCCTGGGGTGGCGGATTTCAAGACCAAGGGGCACATTTTAAAGTGAGAGGAGAGAGATTCAAAAAAGACAGGTGAGACTTTTTCATTTACATAGAGGATGTTGTGTGTGTGTATGGACTGAACTTCTTGAGGAAGTGGTCGATACAGGTATAATTACAATGTTTAAAAACATTTGGATAGGTACGTAAATAGGAAAGATTTGGAGGGATCTGGGCCAGGAGCTGGCAGGTGGGAGTAGTTTAGTTTCATATTATATTCAGCATGGACTGGTTGTACTGAAGGGTCGGTTTCCATACTGTATACCGCTATGACTCTGTGACATCATTACTATCCAATAAACTACCCAATTATCCACAAGCTAAGCACAAAAGACCACCATTTATCACCTACCATGTAATGATGGCTTTGGATTTCAAAACCATCTGTTTGGATAAAAGCTGGATTGGCTATGTAATCAAAATTCACTTGAGATAATGAGTATTGAAGCCTCACAGCGAGGTTGGGCTGACTGAAAGAGACCACCAAAGGCCAAGGACCACAGCAGCTACAAAGAGGATGTGAGATCTTTAAAAAGCCTCCAAGCTTGGCCTCAAGATCGAAATTTGTTTGTAAAGAAATTGGATCTTCCATTACAAAAGTTATCAAAGTTTCACTTCATGACCTGCTGAACAGTCATAGCTTTAAAGCAATTACAGTAATCCTGATATCCAACTCCAGTTAACTGAATTGTGAAAAAGAAGCCAAGAGTGCAAAGGATTTCTTTCTTATCCTGACCTGTAAAGACTTTTCTTCCTTCCTACAAGCTAAACATGTGAACTGTTAACTATTCTTTTGGTTAAACCCTATAGAAGGGAATTATTTGCTCTAACTCTGTCTTTTGTGAAAGCGTAGTGTGTGAGTGATGTAGCGTTCAGATTTTCCAGGTGAGTGTGTAAATAAATACCAAATGGAAAAAGAGGCCTCAAACACAAACATCTATCTTTCCAAAAAGCAATGACACTGACTTCTGACAGTAAAGGGAAGACCCTGGGGGCCTTAGTTTAATCTTTCTCCCCTTTTTGTAACACTACAGGCCAAAAAATAGTGCTCTTTCCATTCGACTTTCAAAGAAATTGACATGCATTCATGTTCTTCTGTATTTGACCATCCTCTTTCTCAGCTAGCCAGCTTTTTACTTACTGCTTCTGGCAGTGAATAGAAGACCAGATGAGTCTTCAAAGATGTAATCCGTTCATTGTTCTTTATTTTAGTTCTGACCTTGTGATGCCTAATTTTGTCATTCTTTGTCAAAAACTACTTTGTGTTCTACTAGCACTTGCACAATCACAGGAATATTTTTACTGACCCCAGCTGTAAATAATTATTGTCATGTAACCATGAGCTGCATTTTGACAGGGCTACCCAGATTACCCACTGCCCCCACCCCTGCAAAGCTAACAGTCAGTCAGCACCTCTTGATTGTGAAATCTTGCCGATCCACTATGATCAATCTCTGCAGACAACCTTATTTGAATTGGAGTGGGACTTCTGTCCTCTTGCTGGCCATTCTGATTATCCAGCCACTCTCAAGTCACAGCAGCATCAGAGAAGACTCAGAGGAGGCCTGAGGAAGCAATGAACTCATGGACTTTACATGGGCATGGCAGCAAGACCTTTTGGTAGTCAGTGAGGAGGGATTGATGATGGTGGGTGCAGAGAATTCATGGAGTAATGGACATAGGCGGCATACCCTCTTATGTGTATGGGCACAGGCAAGCCTCCTGCCCTCTCCATAGCACTCTTTCTGCAGCCTGCGCAAAGAGAACACCAAGCTTTGTGATATATCCCAACTTTGCTTTGTGCGTCCCTTTGCTTTTATATCTTCCAGCTTTAAAATCCCAATCCCATGTTGTGGCGCAAGGTGTGAAACTATATACATTTTAATATTTACTTCAGAGTTTGTATTTTGAACTAATGGCATGTGTGTTTGGTCTATGTAGTTGTTTAATCATTACTTAGTGACTAATTTTTAGCCATTGTGATTTCTTTCAAAAAGCAATGTGGAAGAGATGGCTCTTGGAGGCAAATGGACATTCGCCTTTAATGGGTGAATTTTATGAGTGAACTGAGTAAACAGTTGGGCTGCAGGCTTTGCGTCGAAAGTCTCAGAATGAAATTTTATAGCGTAGGGGAAGCATAAATTGCTTGAAGAAAGCTCTTTCAGTTTCAGGTTTATAGAGTCTTTCTGAAGATGGACGGGTAAGGCAGTTTCATCTAAAGAAGGGAGATAGTTAATAACTGGTATGACGTAGATTAAAATTAAACTCATTACACTGAGATAATGTTCTAGAACAGAAGTGTTTGGTTAAAGTCCTGATGTGGTTATTTGAAGCTGAGAAAGTCTAAACACCAAAGATTCAAGGAATGGGCAATCAGAGTGTCAAGAATTTAACCACAGTTAAATGAAGCCCTGTAGATGTGATTAAAAAGAGGAATTTATCTTTGGAGCAAATACTGTAATGAAGTGTTGTTGAGATTAATAAGATTATATTTTACTGTATTTTCAAATCTTAAAACTTTCAATATTATATGTAATTTGTTTTATTCTATTTTATTTAATTTCTTCAGTGTAATAAATTTATGTTTTATTGTTAAAAACAAATCTGCATCATTGCATGCTTGTGCCCTGTAGAAGATCACCTGTTAAAACCAAAGGAAAATTATCAAGCCAAATATGAGTTTGGAATCTGACTTATCTCAGTAATAATATCAGCTTGGATTATAACAATATTGTCTTGAGATAATTTCTTCCAGTTAGGGAGAATTCATTCCCTCCTACTTCTACCAATGGTATGCAGCATTGTATTCCACTTTAGCATTAGAAGACTGTTATTAAAGTAACTAAGAGATAATGGGAACTGCAGATGCTGGAGATTCCAAGATAATAAAATGTGAGGCTGGATGAACACAGCAGGCCAAGCAGCATCTCAGGAGCACAAAAGCTGACGTTTCGGGCCTAGACCCTTCATCAGAGAGGGGGATGGGGTGAGGGTTCTGGAATAAATAGGGAGAGAGGGGGAGGCGGACCGAAGATGGAGAGAAAAGAAGATAGGTGGAGAGGAGAGTATAGGTGGGGAGGTGGGGAGGTAGGGAGGGGATAGGTCAGTCCAGGGAAGACGGACAGGTCAAGGAGGTGGGATGAGGTTAGTAGGTAGGAGATGAAGGTGCGGCTTGGGGTGGGAGGAAGGGATCGGTGAGAGGAAGAACAGGTTAGGGAGACAGAGACAGGTTGGACTGGTTTTGGGATGCAGTGGGTGGAGGGGAAGAGCTGGGCTGGTTGTGTGGTGCAGTGGGGGGAGGGGACGAAATGGGCTGGTTTTGGGATGCGGTGGGGGAAGGGGAGATTTTGAAGCTGGTGAAGTCCACATTGATACCATTGGGCTACAGGGTTCCCAAGCAGAATATGAGTTGCTGTTCCTGCAACCTTCGGGTGGCATCATTGTGGCACTGCAGGAGGCCCATGATGGACATGTCATCTAAAGAATGGGAGGGGGAGTGGAAATGGTTTGCGACTGGGAGGTGCAGTTGTTTATTGCGAACCGAGCGGAGGTGTTCTGCAAAGCGGTCCCCAAGCTTCCGCTTGGTTTCCCCAATGTAGAGGTAGCCACACCGGGTACAGTGGATGCAGTATACCACATTGGCAGATGTGCAGGTGAACCCCTGCTCAACATGGAAAGTCATCTTGGGGCCCGGAACAGGGGCGAGGGAGGAGGCGCGGGGGCAAGTGCAGCATCCCCTGCGGCTGCAGGGAAAGGCGCCGGGTGCGGTGGGCCCGGAGGACAGCGCGGAGCAAACAAGGGAGCCACGGAGACAGTGGTCTCCCCGGAAAGCAGACAGGGGTGGGGATGGAAAAATGTCCTGGGTGGTGGGGTCGGACCGCAGACGGCGGAAGCGTCGGAGGACAACGCGCTGCATCCGGAGGCTGGTGGGGCGGTGCGCGAGAGCGATGGGGATCCCCCCCGGGTGGCCGTGGCGGGGGCGGGGTGCGAGGGACATGCCGCAGGAAATGCGGGAGACGCGGCCAAGGGCACCCTCGACCACCGTGGGGGGAAAGCCGCGGTCCCCGAAGAACCCGGACACCCGGGATGCGCGGAAGTGGAACGCCTCAACGCGGGAGCAGATGCGGCGGAGGCGGAGGAACCGGGAACAGGGGACGGAATATCCGCAGGAGGGTGGGCGGGAGGAGGTGCACCCCAGGCAGCCGCGGGAATCGGCGGGCCCGAAATGGACATCAGCAACAAGCCGGCCGGCCATGGGCCCCAGCTATGCCTGCCTCTTTGTAGGTTACGTGGTAACTAGTCAGTTTTACACCATTTTTGTGTAATAGGTTATGGCCTGAGAATATCCTGTACTCTCTCTCTGTGATAAAAAAACATCATTGCCTCTTGATGATGGAAGTTAAATTGCAATTCTTCAACTTTTAGTTCTGCTGTAAGCATTAGAATTATAGCTCCAGCCTTCTTACACTCATCTTCCACATTGTGTTTTTCTTGCTCTCTGAAAATGTACAATTCTTGATCTTCTTGCCTCACAACCTCTACTCCAGCTTCCCCATCTATTATATGCGTATTTGAGGATTTCCAGAGACTTTTGATCCACTACAAACCTGACCTGGTGCATTAGCACATCCTGGGGCCTTACAGTTAGCTATACTCCTACATAGGAGTATAGGAGGGAGGGCTTCAGATATGTTGATAATTGGGATGCCTTCTGGGGAAGGTGGGACCTGTACAAGAAGGACGGGTTGCATCTGAACTGGAAGGGGACCAATGTCCTGGGTGGAAGGTTTGCTCGAGTAGTTCGAGAGGGTTTAAACTAGTATGGCAGGGGGGTGGGAACCTGAGCTGTATACCAGAGGTGAGCATTGATGCAGGTGAGGCAGTAGCAAGAGGTAGACCAGCTAGTGGGAAGGATTTTCCTGGGAAGGATCCAAGGGATCAGTTAAAGTGTGTTTGCTTTAATGCAAGGAGTATCAGGAATAAAAGTGATGAACTTAGAGCATGGATCAGTACCTGGTGCTATGATATTGTGGCCATAACAGAGACATGGGTTTCTCATGGGCAGGAATGGTTGCTGGATGTTCCAGGGTTTAGAACATTTAAAAAGAGTAGGGAGGGGGGAAAAAGAGGAGGGGGTGTAGCACTACTAATCAGAGAGGGTATCACAGCTACAGAAGCTTCCTTTGTCGAGGAAGATCTGCCTACCGAGTCAGTATGGGTGGAAATTAGGAACAGCAAGGGAGTAGTCACCTCGTTAGGGGTTTACTACAGGCCCCCCAATAGCAGCAGGGAGATTGAAGAAAGCATAGGTCGACAGATTTTGGAAAAGTGTGCACGCAGTAGGGTTGTTGTAATGGGTGACTTTAACTTTCCTAATATTGATTGGAACCTCCTTCGAGCAGAAGATTTGAATGGAGTTGTTTTTGTAAGGTGTGTTCAGGAGGGTTTCCTAACGCAGTACGTTGACAGGCCGACGAGGGGAGAGGCCATTCTAGACTTGGTGCTCGGAAACGAGCCGGGGCAGGTATCAGATCTTGTGGTGGGAGAGCGTTTTGGTGATAGTGACCATAACTGCCTCACATTCTACATAGCTATGGAGAAGGAGAGGATTAGGCAGAATGGGAGGATATTTAATTGGGGAAGAGGAAACTATGATGCGATTAGACATGAGTTAGGAAGCATGGACTGGGAGCAGTTGTTCCATGGTAAGGGAACTATAGACATGTGGAGACGGTTTAAGGAACAGGTGTTGGGAGTGATGAGTAAATATGTCCCTCTGAGACAGGCAAGAAGGGGTAAGATTAAGGAACCTTGGATGACGAGAGCGGTGGAGCTTCTAGTGAAAAGGAAGCAGGTAGCTTACATAAGGTGGAGGAAGCTAGGGTCAAGTTCAGCTAGAGAGGATTACATGCAGGCAAGGAAGGAGCTCAAAAATGGTCTGAGGAGAGCCAGGAGGGGGCACGAGAAAGGCTTGGCAGAAGGAATCCGGGAAAACACAAAAGCATTTTACACTTACGTGAGGAATAAGAGAATGGTCAAAGAAAGAGTAGGGCCGATCAGGGATAGCATAGGGAACTTGTGTGTGGAGCCTGAGGAGGTAGGGGAAGCCCTAAATGAGTTTTTTGCTTCTGTCTTTACGAAAGAAACCAACTTAGTAGTGAATGAAACCTTTGAAGAGCAGGTGCGCATGCTGGAATGGATAGAGATAGACGAAGCTGATGTGCTGAAAATTTTGTCAAACATTAAGATTGACAAGTCGCCAGGCCCGGATCAGATTTGTCCTCGGCTGCTTTGGGAAGCGAGAAATGCAATTGCTTCGCCACTTGCGAAGATCTTTGCATCCTCGCTCTCCACTGGAGTCGTACCTGAGGACTGGAGAGAGGCAAATGTAATTCCTCTCTTCAAGAAAGGAAATAGGGAAATCCCCGGCAATTATAGACCGGTAAGTCTCACGTCTGTCGTCTGCAAGGTGTTAGAAAGGATTCTGAGGGATAAGATTTATGACCATCTGGAAGAGCATGGCTTGATCAAATACAGTCAACACGGCTTTGTGAGGGGTAGGTCATGCCTTACAAGCCTTATCGAGTTTTTTGAGGATGTGACTAGAAAAGTTGATGAGGGTCGAGCTGTGGATGTGGTGTATATGGACTTCAGTAAGGCATTTGATAAGGTTCCCCATGGTAGGCTCATTCAGAAGGTCAGGAGGAATGGGATACAGGGGAACTTAGCTGCTTGGATACAGAATTGGCTGGCCAACAGAAGACAGCGAGTGGTAGTAGAAGGAAAATATTCTGCCTGGAAGTCAGTGGTGAGTGGAGTTCCACAGGGCTCTGTCCTTGGGCCTCTACTGTTTGTAATTTTTATTAATGACTTGGACGAGGGAATTGAAGGATGGGTCAGCAAGTTTGCAGACGACACAAAGGTCGGAGGTGTCGTTGACAGTGTAGAGGGCTGTTGTAGGCTGCAGCGGGACATTGACAGGATGCAGAGATGGGCTGAGAGGTGGCAGATGGAGTTCAACCTGGATAAATGCGAGGTGATGCATTTTGGAAGGTCGAATTTGAAAGCTGAGTACAGGATTAAGGATAGGATTCTTGGCAGCGTGGAGGAACAGAGGGATCTTGGTGTGCAGATACATAGATCCCTTAAAATGGCCACCCAAGTGGACAGGGTTGTTAAGAAAGCATATGGTGTTTTGGCTTTCATTAACAGGGGGATTGAGTTTAAGAGTCGTGAGATCTTGTTGCAGCTCTATAAAACTTTGGTTAGACCGCACTTGGAATACTGCGTCCAGTTCTGGGCGCCCTATTATAGGAAAGATGTGGATGCTTTGGAGAGGGTTCAGAGGAGGTTTACCAGGATGCTGCCTGGACTGGAGGGCTTATCTTATGAAGAGAGGTTGACTGAGCTCGGTCTCTTTTCATTGGAGAAAAGGAGGAGGAGAGGGGACCTAATTGAGGTATACAAGATAATGAGAGGCATAGATAGAGTTGATAGCCAGAGACTATTTCCCAGGGCGGAAATGGCTAGCACGAGGGGTCATAGTTTTAAGCTGGTTGGTGGAAAGTATAGAGGGGATGTCAGAGGCAGGTTCTTTACGCAGAGAGTTGTG
This sequence comes from Stegostoma tigrinum, assembly GCF_030684315.1. NCBI lineage: Eukaryota > Metazoa > Chordata > Chondrichthyes > Orectolobiformes > Stegostomatidae > Stegostoma > Stegostoma tigrinum. The sequence continues at coordinate 27,561,386 of NC_081363.1, forward strand.
AGAGCATGGAATGCGTTGCCAGCAGCAGTTGTGGAAGCAAGGTCATTGGGGTCATTTAAGAGACTGCTGGACATGTATTTGGTCACAGAAATTTGAGGGTGCATACATGAGGATCAATGGTCGGCACAACATTGTGGGCTGAAGGGCCTGTTCTGTGCTGTACTGTTCTATGTTCTATGTTCTATGTTCTATTCCACCTGGCTGTAACACTTCTCTGTAGTCAACACAATTTGACTGGAAACAGGAGCATTTAAATGGTTGGTGCCTGCAATGATTTCACTACAATTGGTGGATCTCCTCTGCTGGCCCAGGAAAAGAATGTCCTTGTCACTTCTAATTGTCTCTTTCTGTCAATTTCATGGTTATGGTCTCATCACAGGCTTCCACATCAGCTACTGCCTTTTTCTTCCGAAGGTTAGATGGTTTTGTTTCCGTTTTAGTTTATAAATATTTTTAACCTTGCCATAATATTTATCCAGAATCATATTGATTTCAAGCTAATCCACAAAAACGGGATTTCACGTGCAACATTTGACACCACTGCAACAGCATCTGGTCCAATCATGGTGCGGAAAACATATACTTTATTCTCATTTTCTATTTTATGTTCTTTCACAAATGCTACACCTTTGGTTGTTAACTTTGTTTCTATCTCTCTCCAATGGAGACAGCAGTAGAAAGGACAACATAGCAAAATGCTCAGATATTGCAAAGTACTTCAACAGTGATGAAGGTGGGCCCTCTGCAATGGGGTTACGTAAGTGAACAATATCCTTAAGGTTGCAAATATTAAGCACGAAAGACAAATCAGAGTCAAGCAGAGTAACAACAATGTGCCTGACCTTTCACCTAAACAGATACTGGGGAAGGGACATGGAGATGGAGACAAAAACGCATCAGGAATGATACCCAATGGGAATTTCCATAGTGGTTCACCTATTTGGATGTCATAGCTTAGTGGAAGGTTGGCAGAAACAACTGAGGGTCAGATAACCAGGATGACTGACCTTCTGCTGAAGTGAAACCATTAGACTGAAAAAACAGCAGACAAAATTTTAAGCAATCAACAGAACAAATAACTTTTTTGAGAAAAAAAATTAATGAGTGAGAATGATATGGCAGTGACAGAGAAACACACATGGTAATGCTGATCTTCATTGCGAATGTCCTCGCCAAGAATGGTTAGAGACCATGATAATATGCTTTGCATAGCATACAGTCTCCTTGCAGCCTGATCTTGTCTATTCCTTATCCAGATCCTAAGATGTCGAATGTATTTCCCCTTTTGAGAATGAGGGAGAGTGGAAATAGATACCATTGGCACTCACACATAGTACACATTGGCTCCTGTGAACTGCTCAACTGTGGCAGTGCAATTAAAACTTGGAATAATTTGTTTTTATTTGAACTACTAGCCCCATGATTTAAGGGCAGTCAGTAACGCAGGGAATAAATTATTGTCAGTTCACATGTTTCGACAACAGAATGCATTTGTAATACACATATTCAGCATCTTTGAAGGGATTATCTCGCCCTATAACAGCATCAGTAGATAAAAATAACAATTTTTCCATCTGCGCACATGGCTCAAGTCCCATGAGTTCCTGGTCTCATAACTGAAAGAACAGCTTTATTCATCCACAATACTGGCAGAAGGACCACATCTGTAGTTTGCTGTAAAGAACGACAGCACTATGTGGTAGCTTACGGTGCACAGCTACATTCCTCCAGAATCACTTCAGGGGGATATTCCTGCAGTCTGAATCTTAACAAAAAATGTATTCACCATTTCATCCATGTCTATTTCTTAAAACTACTTTGGAGGTTATTTCATGACTGAGAGTTAACACACATTAATACATAGCCCAGGAGAGCTTGGTTATCTTCATGAGAAAACTAGCAGGATATCAGAATATGTGATAATGGGAACTGCAGATGCTGGAGAATCCAAGATAATGAAATGTGAGGCTGGATGAACACAGCAGGCCCAGCAGCATCTCAGGAGCACAAAAGCTGACATTTCGGGCCTAGACCCTTCATCAGAGAGGGGGATGGGGTGAGGGTTCTGGAATAAATAGGGAGAGGGGGGGAGGCGGACCGAAGATGGAAAGAAAAGAAGATAGGTGGAGAGGAGAGTATAGGTGGGGAGGTAGGGAGGGGATAGGTCAGTCCAGGGAAGACGGACAGGTCAAGGAGGTGGGATGAGGTTAGCAGGTAGGAGATGGAGGTGCGGCTTGGGGTGGGAGGAAGGGATGGGTGAGAGGAAGAACAGGTTAGGGAGGCAGAGACAGGTTGGACTGGTTTTGGGATGCAGTGGGTGGAGGGGAAGAGCTGGGCTGGTTGTGTGGTGCAGTGGGGGGAGGGTACGAACTGGGCTGGTTTTGGGATGCGTTGGGGGAAGGGGAGATTTTGATGTTGGTGAAGTCCACATTGATACCATTGGGCTGCAAGGTTCCCAAGCGGAATATGAGTTGCTGTTCCTGCAACCTTCGGGTGGCATCATTGTGGCACTGCAGGAGGCCCATGATGGACATGTCGTCTAAAGAATGGGAGGGGGAGTGGAAATGGTTTGCGACTGGGAGGTGCAGTTGTTTATTGCGAACCGAGTGGAGGTGTTCTGCAAAGCGGTCCCCAAGCCTCCGCTTGGTTTCCCCAATGTAGAGGTAGCCACACCGGGTACAGTGGATGCAGTATACCACATTGGCAGAACCGCAGGAAATGCTACACTTGCCCCCACACCTCCTCCCTCACCCCTATCCCAGGCCCCAAGATGACTTTCCACATTAAGCAGAGGTTCACCTGCACATCTGCCAATGTGGTATACTGCAGAGCGGAAGTTGGACAGCCTTCCCACTGAACTTGTTCTGCCATTCAATAAGGTCAAAGCTGATTTTATACCTTAAATCCACATTCCTTCTCCTTCTGATGACTTTTAAACCTCAGGACTCTATGCACATTGGCCTCAAAAATAACTTGACACTCGTACCCACCACATTTTTGAAAACAGAGTTCAAAGATTCACAACACGCTGGAAGGGAAAAAAAATCAACTTCATCTCTGTTTTAAATATATGCTCCTTGATTTTTAAACAGATAGGTGACAGTTTAGCGCTATTATCAGTAGACTGTTAAGGCAGAAACTCAAATAACGCTCTAGAGATCTGGATGACAGTGGAATTTGAATTCATCCAGTATCTATAAAACTAAGATGGTTATGAAACAACCGTTGAATGTCAGAAAAACATATGTGGTTCACTATTGGCCCTCAGGGAAAGTAATGTATCATCCTTGCCTGATCTGGCCTACAATGTGACTCCAGAACCACAGCAATTTTGCTCACACTGAAATGGCTTAGAAAACCACTCAGTTGTAGCCAGTGCCACAAAGCTTCACAAAGGAAATGAAACCAGATGGACCACCCAGCATTTACCTAGGCTTTGGAAATAACAATGGCAGAAACAGTCCTATCGTCCCTGCAAAGTATTCCTTAACAACATTTGGATGTTAGTGCCAAAGTTGGGAGAGCGGTCTCACAGATTTATCAAGCAACAGCCAGACAATGTCCATAAGGTTTGATTCTGTGAGTATGACTATGTCCTATGCAGACCCAGCAGAGGCACAGTAGTGTACAGTTGGCAAGAAATTTGTCTGGAAGTTCGAAACATTGAGACTGGATCTCGTGAAATCACTGGTCTTAGGTCAAAATTGGACAAGAAAGCTTCATACAGATTACCATGTACCATCCTCCTTCAGCTGATGAATCAGTACTTCTCCATGTTGACCAACACTTAGACGAAGCACTGAGGATGGCAAGGGCACAAAATGCACTCTGTCTGGGGGAACTGCAATGTCCACCACTGAGAATGGCTCAGCAGCAATGTTACTATCAAGCTGGTCATGTCTTAAAAGACAACTGCCAGACTGTGTCTGCAGTAGGTGGTGAGGGAACCAGCAGGAGGGAAAATCATACTTGACCTCATCCTCACAAACATGCCTTTTTCAGATGCATCTGCCCATGTCAGCATTGACAAGAGTGACCATTGCTCAGTCTTCTTGGAAACGAAGTCCCGCCTTTACAGTCAGAATATCCTCCATCGTGTTGTGTAGCACCATCGCCGTGCTAAATGGGACAGACTTCAAACAGATCTAGCAACTCAAGAATGGGCATCCAAGAGGTGCTATGGGCCATCAACAGCAGCAGAATTGTAACCTCATGGCCCGGCATATCCCTCACTTAACCATTACCATTAAGCCAAGGGATCAGCCCTAATTCAGTGGAGAGTGCAGGAGGGAATGCCAGGAGCAGCACCAGGCATTACTAAAAACCCGGTTGAAGACACCAAACATGACTACTTGCACGCCAAACTGCATAGGCAGAAAATGATTCACAGAGCCAAGCGATCCCACAACCAATGGATCAGATCTAAGCTCTGCAGTCCTGCCACATCGAGTCATGAATGGTGATGGACAATTAAACAACTCATTGGAGGAGGAGGCTTCATAAATATCCCCATCCTCAATGACGGAAGAGCCCAGCACATCAGTGCAAACGAAAAGGCTGAGGCAATCGCAGCAATCTTCAACCAGAAGTGTTGAGTGGATGATCCCATCTTGGCCTCCTCCAGTGGTCCCCAGCATTACATACCAGTCTTTGGCCAATTCAGTTCGCTCCACGTGATATTAAGAAACTGCTGGAGGCACTGGATCCTGCAAAGGCTTGGGGCCCTGACAACATTTTGGCAATAACACTGAAGACTTGTGCTCCAGAACTTGTTGCTCCACAATTCAAGCTCTTCCAGTACAGTGCTGACATTTACATTGGCCCGACAACTTGGAAAATTTCCCAGGTATGTCCTGTACACAAAAAACAGGACAAATCCAACCCGGCCAATTACCGTACTATCAATTTACACATGATCATCAGTAAAGTGATGGAAGGTGTCATCAGTTGTGCTATCAAGCAGCACTCACTCAGCAATAACCTGCTCAGTGACCCCCAGTTTGGGTTCTGCCAGGGCCACTCACCTCCTGACTTCATTATAGCCTTAGTTCAAACATGGACAAAAGAGCTAAATTCCAGAGGTGAGGTGAAAGTGACAGCCCTTGACTTAAAGAAAGCATTCGACATAAAGGATCCATAGTAAAACTGGAGCCAAAAGGAGTCAGGAGTTAAAGCTCTCTGCTGGTTAGGGCCATGCCTTACACACAGGAAGATGATAATGGTTGTTGAAGCTCAGTCAACTTAGCTCCAGGCCATCTCTACTGCAGTTCCTTAGGCTAATGTCCTAAGTCCAACTATCTTCAGCTGCTTCATTAATGACCTTCTCTCCGTCATAAGTTCAGAAGCAGGAATATTTCCCGATGACTGCGCAATGTTCAGCACCATTCATGACTCCTCTGATAGTGAAGCTGTCTGTATCCAAATGCAGCAAGAGCTGGACATATCCAGATTTGGACTGAGAAGCGTCTAGTAACATTTGTACCATTTGATTAGCTTTCTTAATTACTTGCTGTAACTACATACTAACCTTTCGCAGTTCATGCACGAGGACATCCAGATCCCTCGTTATCTTAGGGCTCTGCAATCTCCCCCAGTAATATGCTTGTTTTTATTCTTCCTGCTAAAATGGACCAAATTGCATTCTCCCGCATTATACACCATCTCTGCCCACTCACTTAACCTATCAATATATTTTTGCAGCCTCCGTATGTCCTCTTCACACCTTACTTTCCTAAAATCTTTATGTCGTCAGTGAAATTAGCAACCATGCCATTGATCCCTTTGTCTAAGTCATTTATATAAATTGTAAGCAGTTGAGATCCCAACATGATTCCTGTATCACTGCACTTATTGCATCTCACCAACCTGAAAATGACACATCTACACCTACTCTCTGTTTCCTGTTAGCCACTCAATCCTCTATTCCATGGAAATATGCTACTCCCTACACTATGAACTCTTATTTTAGGTCCTGCAGGCTTTGCCCAATACCCCTTGTGTTTCCAGTTGGATTACAGTGTTCATTAAGAGATTGAGATTGTTATAAAACCAACAGCGCTAGTTTTCGCTTGTTCGCTCCACACTGCCCTCCAACCCCACCACACCCGGCACCTTCCCCTGCAACCGCAGGAAATGCTACACTTGTCTCCACACCTCCTCCCTCACCCCCATCCCAGGCCCCAAGATGACATTCCACATTAAGCAGAGGTTCACCTGCACATCTGCCAATGTGGTATACTGCATCCACTGTACCCGGTGCGACTTCCTCTACATTGGGGAAACCAAGCAGAGGCTTGGGGACTGCTTTGCAGAACACCTCCGCTCAGTTCGCAACAAACAACTGCACCTCCCAGTCGCAAACCATTTCCACTCCCCCTCCCATTCTCTAGATGACATGTCCATCATGGGCCTCCTGCAGTGCCACAATGATGCCACCCGAAGGTTGCAGGAACAGCAACTCATATTCCGCTTGGGAACCCTGCAGCCATATGGTATCAATGTGGACTTCACCAGTTTCAAAATCTCCCCTTCCCCTACTGCATCCCTAAACCAGCCCAGTTCGTCCCCTCCCCCCACTGCACCACACAAGCAGCCCAGCTCTTCCCCCCCACCCACTGCATCCCAAAACCAGTCCAACCTGTCTCTGCCTCCCTAACCGGTTCTTCCTCTCACCCATCCCTTCCTCCCACACCAAGCCGCACCCCCAGCTACCTACTAACCTCATCCCACCTCCTTGACCTGTCCGTCTTCCCTGGACTGACCTATCCCCTCCCTACCTCCCCACCTACACTCTCTCCACCTATCTTCTTTACTCTCCATCTTCGGTCTGCCTCCCCCTCTCTCCCTATTTATTCCAGTTCCCTCTCCCCATCCCCCTCTCTGATGAAGGGTCTAGGCCTGAAACGTCAGCTTTTGTGCTCCTGAGATGCTGCTTGGCCTGCTGTGTTCATCCAGCCTCACATTTTATTATCTTGGAATTCTCCAGCATCTGCAGTTCCCATTATCTCTAGCGCTAGTTTTAGTTTCAGTTGAATATTGGCTGTCTTAACTCAGACAACCCCAGGTAACAAATAACCTGAATCACAACAAATCACATGCTGTAAAATGCAATGAATATTTTCTGCGGATAATGAAGAATAAGCACAACACCACTGCCTAGAAGATAATGTTATCAATAGAGAGACAATATATACTGAATCAAAATGTTGAAACAAAAGTATTGAGTATTCCAATGTTTATGTAATAGAACAAAAAACAGTCTGCAATGACTTAATATATCTTTCTCATAAAATTGCTTCTTCCAAACTATTCGCATCACATTCTTGCAAATGTAATTTCTGATGGCTATCTGAACTGAATGAAAGAGCGAGTGAGTGAGTGAGTGAGCAAGAGAGCAGTGGGTTCGTATGGGAGTAAGAATATTTTTTGGAGCTAGGGGAATGGTTGTGGGAGAGAGAATTATCTCAGAGGGATAGTCATGTTGAGCTCTCAAGGAGATGGTGGGAGGAGAGAATCATTTTGTGGGGGTGGGGAGGAGTTGATGATGGGGAACAAAGCTAGAGCAGGGCAGGGGGAAGAATGTTAATCAGATCTGGTTGGAGTGTATGGTGTTGAGAGTGAGAGTTGGATTGGGGTATTCTGGTATTGTCTTGGGTACATAATTTCTGGTGCTCAGTTCTATTACGCTGTCTTAGCTCTGAGTGAGACCAGGTGTTAGACAGTGCAACATTTCATGGGTAAGTATGCAGGTAAGTCCTGCCCATCTGAAGAACAGGCACTAGCAAAAGCACAGTGGGTCAAATTACATCTTTCTTCATTGTAAGATCCTAAACTTACAATATCTTAAGCACCAGGAACAGATCTAATTAGTATTTACCTGTTGTCAGTCATACAACACTGTAATATTTCCAAACTCCACCCAAAACAAGTATTAGTAAATATTGATGAGCCAAATTATCATCAACATATAAATTGCTTCAATTTCCCAAAATTGCAGGCACTGTCAAACTATCACAAGAATGATTAAATGAAGGGTTTTCTTCATAAGAGCTTCAACAAGCCACCAAATGCCTGAGATAAAACCTCTGCTGCCATGCATTGTAAGCACAAATGATACAACTGGGGTAATGGGAACTGCAGATGCTGGAGAATCCAAGATAATAAAGTGTGAAGCTGGATGAACACAGCAGGCCAAGCAGCATCTCAGGAGCACAAAAGCTGATGTTTCGGGCCCCTCTGATGAAGGGTCTAGGCCCGAAACATCAGCTTTTGTGCTCCTGAGATGCTGCTTGGCCTGCTGTGTTCATCCAGCTTCACACTTTATTATCAATGATACAACTGGGGATATGTTTCATCAAATTTGTAGAGCTCAGCTCTATAGGGCAACTGAAAAGGCATCATAGGTTCACTTATTAACAGAAGGTAACATTCACTATCCTTGTTGCGCAGTAGATATACATTTGTGAATAGTTGATCAAAGGATGAAGAAAAACCATAGACTTGGTCCACATTTTTGCTGTATTCGATAATTTCAGCCAAGTAGTTGTCGGAGTACTACAACTGGCCGGCAAGGAAATTAGAGTATATTTTCATTGTGGTACTGTTACTGGACTGTTAATCTGGAGAAATAATTTCAAATCTCACTGCATTGACTGACGAATTAAGATGTAGTGACTAAAATAAATCTGGAATAAGTGAAGCTAACAATGAAATTGCAAGGTTTTGTAAAAGCCCGTCAGGTTCACCGATATCCTTCAGAAAATATAATCTGCTGTCCTTACCTTCTCTAGCCTGTATGTGACTCTTGGTTCATTTCAATATGGTTGCCTCCGTAATGGTTGAGCAAACCGCTTAGGTGTCTTCAGGAAGGTGGCTTGTTAGCTCCTTCTCAAAAACAATTGGGAATGGATAAGAAATGCTCATCTCAGTGGTACCCTCATCCCTCGATTGAATTTGGGGGAGAAAAACTTGGTTAGGGAAAAGGAAGGAGTGTCTGCTCCCTTTCACTATCGAACAGCCTCTGCTGTCTCTCACTCACCATCAAAACTCATATATGAACTCAAACATTTCTGAAGAAGGGTCTAGGCCAGAAACGTCAGCTTTCCTGCTCCTCTGATGCTGCTTGGCCTGCTGTGTCCATCCAGCTCCACATCTTGTTATCTCAGATTCTCCAGCATCTGCGGTTCCTACTATCCATGAATGATAACTGCTTGGATAAGATCCAATGGATAACTTGCTTGCAAATCTATCGTGTGCTGTGGATGTTTTCCTTTTTAAAATTCTGAACAGTTCAAATTATATCACTCTTGTAACAGCAATTATCTAGTTTATTTGTGTTTTTGAAACCCCATATGTCTTGCTTGGCATCAACACAAAGCTTCTGACTATGAGAAAACAAACAAACATCTCCAATGAATAATGAATTGACCAACAGCTTCTTTCATTCCCATTCATCATGATACTTGGTCGATAATTTAAATTCCTCCAAAATCATTACCCATGCAAATTCAGAGACTACTCATTATATCCAAGGAACTAATGAGCCAAGAAGAAATGATGAATAGCAGTAAGGTTCAAGCATAAGGTTTTAGGGAGTTGTTTCATTCATCAATAATACATACTTGGAGTTCCAGTTTTATGAATTTAAGCGTTCTCAACATCATTTTCCACAAAGATCAATGGGAATAATCTCAGGAAGGAGTTGGGGTGTGACCATAACTGCAAATGACTGATGACTGTCTATACTATAGAATTAGAATTAGGTTTATTGTCACATGCACTCAAGTTACAAAAGAACAGGAGTACATTGAAAAATGTACAATGTTGTCAAAACACAGCACCATCTCAGGCACAAAGTACCTAGGTATAAAAATAGAGACAACAAAAGAAAAAAGTTAAACTACATTAAAGATGTACAAATTAGGAAAATAAGAAATAAAGCTAAAAGTCTAGACATTACAGTAGTAACATGACCTGACTCTACAGTATTTGATTTTGTGAAGTAGCCACAACTGCTGAGTAGATGAGAGTAAACCGGTTGATGTGGTGTATATGGATTTCAGCAAGGCATTCAGTAAGGTTCCCCATAGTAGGCTATTGTACAAAATGCGGAGGAATGGAATTGTGGGAGATATGGCAGTTTGGATCGGAAATTGGCTTGCTGAAAGAAGACAGAGGGTGGTAGTTGATGGGAAATGTTCATCCTGGATACCAGTTACTAGTGGTGTACCGCAAGGGTCGGTGTTGGGTCCACTGCTGTTTGCCATTTTTATAAATGACCTGGATGAGGGCGTAGAAGGATGGGTTAGTAAATTTGCAGACGACACTAAGGTCGGTGGAGTTGTGGATAGTGATGAAGGATGCTGTAGGTTGCAGAGAGGCATAGAGAAGCTGCAGATCTGGGCTGAGAGGTGGCAAATGGAGTTTAATGCAGACAAGCGTGAGGTGATGCACTTTGGTAGGAGTAACCAGAAGGCAAAGTACTGGGCTAAGGGTAAGATTCTTAGTAGTGTAGATGAGCAGAGAGATCTCGGTGTCCATGTACACAGATCCTTGAAAGTTGCCACCCAGGTTGACAGGGCTGTTAAGAAGGCATACAGTGTTTTAGCTTTTATTAATAGAGGAATCGAGTTCCGGAACCAAGAGGTTATGGTGAAGCTGTACAAAACTCTGGTGCGGCCGCACTTGGAGTATTGCGTACAGTTCTGGTCACCGCATTATTAGAAGGATGTGGAAGCTTTGGAAAGGGTGCAGAGGAGATTTACTAGGATGTTGCCTGGTATGGAGGGAAGGTCTTACGAGGAAAGACTGAGGGACTTGAGGCTGTTTTCATTAGAGAGAAGAAGGTTGATTGGTGACTTAATTGAAACATATAAAATAATCAGAGGGTTAGATAGGGTGGATAGGGAGAGCCTTTTTCCTAGGATGGTGACGGCGAGCACAAGGGGGCATAGCTTTAAATTGAGGGGTGAAAGATATAGGACAGATGTCAGAGGTAGTTTCTTTACTCAGAGAGTAGTAAGGGAATGGAACGCTCTGCCTGCAACGGTAGTAGATTCGCCAACTTTAGGTACATTTAAGCCGTCATTGGATAAGCATATGGACGTACATGGAATAGTGTAGGTTAGATGGGCTTGAGATCGGTATGACAGGTCGGCACAACATCGAGGGCCGAAGGGCCTGTACTGTGCTGTAATGTTCTATGTTGTAGCCTATACTTCTTAAAGGGAGGAGTATTTGGGCTGCACAGTGGTTTTAATCAATGCAATGGCTCCACATGGAAGCAGCTGGACTCCATGGTTTTCTAATGCAGCATTCAAGGCCTCAGTGCATGAGGTTGACAGAAGAGGAACTGTCCTCAATCCACATTTTGTCATTGTTCCTGCAGCAAAATGTTGGCACTCTTTTCGCAAGTGCCTTTTAGGTCTTGGTGTTGTTTTACCTTCTTGAATTATTGCAGTCCATCTGGTGCTGTTTGAGAGAGAGTTCAAGGATCATGGCTTAGTGATAGTAAGAGAATGGTAATATAGACCCCCCAAGTCAAGATTTTGCTTTCTTTTATTCTTCTATTGGATGTGGGCATCACTCTTGCTATGCCAGTTCCAATGCACTAAGAGTAAACCACATTTCTGTGGCTCTCAAGGCCAGATGAGATAAGGATGCTGTCCCTAAAGGACAGCAAAGAACTAAATTTTATTTTAAAATAACAACCAATAATAGCTGTCATGGTGACCATCACTGAGAACAGCTCTATATTGCAGACTCATTAATTTCATTTAAATGCCAACAGTTGCCATGATGTGTTTTGACCTCATTCTCCACCTCCCAAAGCATCGGCCTGGGCCTCTGTATTACTCACAATGTTTGAGCAAATTACTGCAGATGCTGGAATCTGTACTGAAAACAAAACTGCTGGAGATCACAGCGGGTCAGGCAGGATCCATTGAGAGAGGGCAGACATTTTAAGTCCAGATGACTGTTCATCAGAGCTGGCATGAAGTGTGGAGGGGACAGCGTTAATGCAGTAGTGGTAGAGGTGGAGGTGGGTGGCGTAGAGCGCTGGCAGAGAAAAGATTTTGATAGTTCAGATTAAGTGAGTGGAATGTGAGAATGGCAGACCAATGGTGTATCTAACTACCAGACTTGAAAGGACAGACAGTCCCACTGGAGTGACAACATTGTGATTGAATTTTCCTTGCCTTCACTTTTTATCCCACCAACCTCTGCATTCAAAGGATCATTCTCTGCTATTTCAGATTTAACACCACCACGAAACACATTTTCCCCTCAGTCCATCTGTCTGCAATTCACAGGGATTGTTCCCTCTGGGACACCCTCGTCCATTCCTCGACCACCAACACCACTGCACCTCTTCCCATGAAACTGCAGAAGGTGCAACACCTGCCCCTTCACCCCGTCCCTGCTCACCATCCACGGGCCTAAACATTCTTTCCAGAGAAGCAGCATTTCACCTCTTTCTCCACTAACCTTGTGTATTGTATTCGCTGCACCCAATGTGGTCTACTCCACATTGGAGAAACAAAACACAGACTGGGTGACCACTTCATGGAAAACCTCCGGTCTGCATGCAAGCATGACCCCGACCTTCCCATAGCTGGTCATTTTAACACAACATCCTGCTTACATGCCCATGTGTCTGTCCTCAGTATGCTGCAGTGCTCTTTTGAATCACAGAGCAAACTGGAGGAACAATGTCTCATGAGATACCAAGGTGTAGAGGTGGATGAACACAGCAGGCTGAGCAGCATCAGAGGAGCAGGAAGGCTAACATTTTGGGCCTAGACCCAATATCTCATCTTCAGACTCGGCACTTTACAACCTTCTGGGCTCAATACTGAGTTCAACAGCTGTTGACTGTGAACCCACTTCTATTCTTTTCCTTTCTTTTAGCTTTACATGTCACATTCTCTGTCACCATGTCCTCTCTCCCCTACCCAAGTGGGACTGTCTGTTCTTTCCTGTCTGGCGGTTAGACACACCATTGTTCTGCCATTCTCATATTCTGACCACTTAATCTGAACTATCAACATCCTTTATGCCCCAGCACTCCACCCTCCTGACCCCAACCACCACACACCCCCTTCAACTACTGCTTGAATGCTGTCCACTCCACACTTCATGTCAGTTCTGATGAAGAGTCATGTGCACATGAAACGTCAGCTTGCTCACTGTACATGGATGTTGCCTGACCTGCTGTGATCGCCAGCACTTTTTGTTTTCACTCTGGATTACTCATATAGTGACATTACCACATACTACCACATTACCGTGCAAAGGGTTGTGAATCCATCAAATTCTACAGGGAATCAAGGCGTAATAGAATGGGCAGAAAAGTGGAATTAATGCCCACCAGCTACAATTGCACTGAATGGCACAGAAGGCTTGAAGGGACAGTCTACTCCCGCTCCTACCTACTTTGTGTCTCTTGCTCTGGTGAGGAACTTACAGGGATGATGGCATCCCTTTGCATCTGTTACCCTTGACTTTCAATGTGGCCGCAGTCGCTATTGAAGGAGACCTGGGAAGTTGCTGCAGCAAATCTTATACATGGTACATGCTGTTACCATTTGGCGGTGGAAACAGTGACATTCACTAAGGTGATGAATGTACTCCCAGTCCAGTGGGTTGTTCTGTCCTGGAAACCGTCAAGCAGCTCAAGTTTTGTTTCAGCTGCACTCATCCAGGCAAGTGGAAAGTTATCTATCACATTGCTGACTTATGCCTTGTAGATGGTGGACAAGCATTGGGGTGTCAGGAAGCAAGAGATGGTGATTTATCATCATCTCTCTCTTTTTCCTCTTACATTTCACCCATCTGCACAATTGAGTAGCCTGGCTGCAGTTCTTGAATATTTGAAATGGGGTGATCGTGAGTGCATGCTTGCAATGATAGGAGAGGGATTCGCAACCTCTGACTTACTGTTGTAGTCATAGTATTTTTGTGGCTGGTCCAGTTAAGTTTCTGATCAAGGGAAGCCCCAAGATGTTCTTAGAGAGAGGTCCAGTGATGGTAATACAATTGAGTATCAAATGAAGATAGTTAGCTTTTATCTCACTGGGGAATGCCATTTCCAGGAACATTAAAGGAAGTGGAAACATTTTTTCTCTTTCTACATACAGCACCCATGATTGGAAGGTAAGTAATTTGAGCAGAGATAGTAGGAACTGCAGATGTGGAGAATCTGAGATAACAAGGTGTAGAGCAGGATGAACACAGCAGGCCAAGCAGCATCAGCGGAGCAGGAAGGCTGATGTTTTGGGCCTAGACCCTTCTTCAGAAAATGAAGAGGGTCTGCTTAAGGGTCTAGGCCCGAAACATCAGCCTTCCTGCTCCTCTGATGCTGCTTGGCCTGCTGTGTTCATCCAGCTCTACACCTTAATTTGAGCAGAACTCTGAACCTTTTATCCATAGGCCACAGCACACCCTACCAATTTTCAGCAGCTATACAAAGCATAAACATTTTTACTCCAATTGCCACAGCCATAGGGAGACCAAAATTGACTCGCAACTAACCAGTTAGTAATTGATGATCTCTTTAAATAACACTAACTGGGGAGGACGAGAGGGGGAAAGAGGTGGGGAGTGGGTTCTTCCTGCCGTTGAACACATATTTGCTGTGCAAGGTTACAAGAGAGTGCTACCTGCAACACTGAGCTTGAAAATGATAATGCTGGTGTCAAATCTGCATTACGCAGTGTGGTGTCACAGTCTGCCCTGTTTGTATATTGCTGGCACTTGCACCTAATGCCCAGAAATGACATTCCTAACAAAGTAGCAAGGAAATGGCCCACCCACAAAATTGTGTGCAGTCAGTCCAAATATCATATTTCACCTAAAAAAAACACCCATTGCACCTAAAACATGGTTGGTAAGGAGCCAAAATGTGTGGCTATAACTCTGATATTTTCATTCAAGTATCACGTGTTGTGAAGTGATTACTACCAGTTTATAATGCAATCACTTAGAAGTGAACTATGAAAGATACTGTGATTCTAACTCAGAATATTACTTCTCTAACCTCAGCCAATTGCTAGTCAAACTTCTACCCCATAATCTGGTTTAGTCACAGAAGGCGGAGAGAGAGGTGGAAGGGTTTTTTCTGACTGGACAGCTGCAGGGATCACTGCTGGGGCCCCCGTTGTCTGATACATTTAAAAGTGATTTGGAGGAGAATGTAGGTGGCCTGATTAGTAAGTTTGCGGATGACACAACAATTGGGGGAGCTGTGAATAGTGGGGAGGATTGCCAGAGGATACAGCAGGATATAGATAGACTGGACAAAGAAATAGCAGATGGAGTTTAATCTGGACAAATGCAAGGTGATGCACCTCGGAAGATCTAATGCAGAAGGGAGGTGTACAGTAAATACAAGTGAACTCTTAGAAGCATCAACATACAGAGGAATCTCGGCATGCAGGTCCACAGTTTCCTAAAAGTGGCAACACAAGTGGATAAGGTGGTCAAGGACACATATGGCGTGCTTGCTTCAATCAGTCGGGGCATAGAATATAAAAATTGGCAAGTCATGTTGTAGTTGTATAGAGTTTTAGTTCGAGCACATTTGGAATATCATGTACAGTTCTGTTCGCCACACTATCAGAAGGATTTGGAGGCTTTGCGGAGGATACAGAAATGGTTTTACAAAACATTGCCTAATGTTGGAGGGTATTGGCTATGAGGACAAACTAAGTTTGTTTTCACCTGAATGTTGAAGGTTGAGGAGCGACCTGATAAAAATCTACAAAATTGAAAGGAGGCATGGATAAAAGATGCTGCTAGGCTTGCTGTGTTCATCCAGCCTCACATTTTATTATCTTGGAATTCTCCAGCATCTGCAGTTCCCATTATCTCTGATGGATAAAATGGATAGTTTCTCTGGGTAGAAATGTCATTTACTCGGGGGTATAGGTTTAATGGAGATGTGAGAGGCAGGTTTCTTTTGGCACAGAGGATGGTAAGTGCCTGCAATGCACTGCCAGACATGGTGGTGGAAGCAGATACAATAATAACATTTAACAATATTTTCACAGATATTTAAAAAGGCAGGGAATACAAGGATGGACCATGTAGAGGCAGAAGATTTTTAGTTTAGGAAGGCGTAATGTGTTGGTAGTCTTGGTGGGCTGAAGGTCCTGTTCTTGTGTTGTACTGTTGTTTGTTCTTAACTACTGTGATGTTAATACATTTTTAGCACAGGCACAATCAGTAGCACAATATGACTGTGTGAACAATACTATCATTGTGCATTTTTGCCCATAATTTTGACAAAATGACTTACAAATTATTGAGCCAAGACTTAATGACTTCATTGAAAGTGGGCATTACACAAAGAAATTCTTCCTTTTTTTTGTTTTGTCCATTTGTTGCACAACGTAATAGAAGCTTAATTTTAAAGTATAACTCTCTCCTCACCTAAATTATAAACTACAAATACATTACAATTGACAGCCTTTGATTCAAATTGTGGGTCAAAATATTTTCCAAATTAAGAATACGAACCTTTGCTTAGTCGTACAGAATTTGAACATTTCTGAAAAGAGAAACAGGCTGTCAAAGCATTTCATCTTACACAAATGCAAGAAAGCCAAATTTCAATGCTCACAATTGAAGTTACAAAGAGGGTGCTAATTGGTTTCTAAATCAAATCTGATAATTGCTTGGACAAAGTAACGTGGAAACAAAAGCTTCCAAACTCCAAGATAATACAAACAAGGTACAAGATCTGACCTTGTTTTAAAATATAGTGATCAGAGATAACGGGAACTATTTTCTAAATATATTTGTAGAGAAGTATCCCTGTGTATGAATGTATTTCACTTCTAGCAAACAGTCAGTCCATTTCTAGTTCACCGAGTTGATTATCTTGAATGATGAAGGGTCAAGGCCCGAAACGTCAGCTTCTGTGCTCCGAAGATGCTGCTTGGCCTGCTGTGTTCATCCAGCATTTGTTATCTCTGATTATTAGAACATAGAGCATAGAACATTACAGCACAGTACAGGCCCTTCGGCCCTCGATGTTGTGCCGACCTGTCATACCGATCTCAAGCCCATCTAACCTACACTATTCCATGTGCGTCCATATGCTTGTCCAATGACGACTTAAATGTACCTAAAGTTGGCGAATCTACTACCGTTGCAGGCAAAGCATTCCACTCCCTTACTACTCTCTGAGTAAAGAAATACCTCTGACATCTGTCCTATATCTTTCGCCCCTCAATTTAAAGCTATGCCCCTTTGTGCTCGCCGTCACCATCCTAGGAAAAAGGCTCTCGCTATCCACCCTATCTAACCCTCTGATTATTTTATATGTCTCAATTAAGTCACCTCTCAACCCTCTTCTCTCTAATGAAAACAGCCTCAAGTCCCTCAGCCTTTCCTCGTAAGACCTTCCCTCCATACCAGGCAACATCCAAGTAAATCTCCTCTGCACCCTTTCCAAAGCTTCCACATCCTTCCTATAATGCGGTGACCAGAACTGTACGCAATACTCCAAGTGCGGCCGCACCAGAGTTTTGTACAGCTTCACCATAGCCTCTTGGTTCCGGAACTCGATCCGTCTATTAATAAAAGCTAAAACACTGTATGCCTTCTTAACAGCCCTGTCAACCTGGGTGGCAACTTTCAAGGATCTGTGTACATGGACACTGAGATCTCTCTGCTCATCTACACTACTAAGAATCTTACCATTAGCCCTGTACTTTGCCTTCCGGTTACTCCTACCAAAGTGCATCACCTCACACTTGTCTGCATTAAACTCCATTTGCCACCTCTCAGTTCAGCTCTGCAGCTTATCTATGTCTCTCTGCAACCTACAGCATCCTTCGTCACTATCCACAACTCCACCGACCTTAGTGTCGTCTGCAAATTTACTAACCCATCCTTCTACGCCCTCATCCAGGTCATTTATAAAAATGACAAACAGCAGTGGACCCAACACCGACCCTTGCGGTACACCACTAGTAACTGGTCTCCAGGGTGAACATTTCCCATCAACTACCACCCTCTGTCTTCTTTCAGCAAGCCAATTTCCGATCCAAACTGCCATATCTCCCACAATTCCATTCCTCCGCATTTTGTACAATAGCCTATTGTGGGGAACCTTATCAAACGCCTTGCTGAAATCCATATACACCACATCAACCGGTTTACTCTCATCTACCTGTTTGGTCACCTTCTCAAAGAACTCAATAAGGTTTGTGAGGCACGACCTTCCCTTCACAAAACTGTGCTGACTATCCCTAATCAATTTATTCTTTTCTAGATGATTATAAATCCTATCCCTTATAACCTTTTCCAACACTTTACCAACAACTGAGGTAAGGCTCACTGGTCTATTATTACTAGGGTTGTCTCTACTCCCCTTCTTGAACAGGGGAACCACATTTGCTGTCCTCCAGTCATCTGGCACTATTCCTGTAGACAATGATGAGTTAAAGATCAATGCCAAAGGCTCGGCAATCTCCTCCCTGGCTTCCCAGATGATCCTAGGATAAATCCCATCCGGTTCAGGGGACTTATCTATCTTCACCTTCTGAAGGTTGGATGTTTGTGTAGCAACAAGCAAATTCAGGATCATTCAGTAGGTACTCAATCTCAAATCACATCTGGGGGCTGGTTAAACATGGTATGCACTTGGTCTATTATGAACAACTCAGGCTGTTTGATTTGATCAAATGACTGTTGGAATATACAGCCTACATACCTGGTCCCACACCAGTAAGTGAAATTCAATACGTTCTTGCTGAATTGTGTGGTAAGCAGAATCAACTGATGGCATATTATCCTGTAAATAGCAAAAACCATTTATAAAATCCCAGTTAGCAGCACAAAATGACTTGCTTCACCTACTGTTCACGTTTTTGAGAGACTTGCCTTTCCAAGACTATTTGAGGTGAACGGGGTGAAAAGTATGAAAGTCCTTGGCCCATTTGCAAGTTTTTGTAAATAGACAGAAAACAATGATCTGACTAGAATAGCCATGTCACACAGAATAGATTTGACGTGTTGTCCTTCTGTGTTAAACTGAATACAACAATGTGAGTTGCTAAATTTGAAGTTTACAGTATTACAGATGCAGAAAATTGGTGCGCATCTAAATTAGATAAGCACAGATTCCAGACCCGAAACATCAGCTTTCCTGCTCCTCTAATGCTGCCTGGCCTGCTGTGTTTCTCCACACTGTGATAACAAAGTGTGGGGCTGGATGAACACAGCAGGCCAAGCAGCATCTTAGGAGCACAAAAGCTGACGTTTCGGGCCTCGACCCTTCATCAGAAAAGGGGGATGGGGAGAGGGTTCTGAAATAAATAGGGAGAGAGGGGTAGGTGGATTGAATTACAAGACAGTTGTAGTAGGAGAGAGATCCCCTGAGGTTTGTCCGGATGGAGGAGGGTAACTTCTTCAGGTTAGGCATCCCTGGAAGAGGCTATGCAGTGAGGTTAAAATTGCATCAGTCTCACACTGTGTTGTCTCTTGACTCCAGCATTCGCAGTTCTTATTATCTCTGTACATCTATATTGTTTTGATATAGACAAAAAGTGCAAATCTTGATGACTTTAATATTTATTAATAATAGGCATTAATTGGCTTCTGCAAGATGAAATTTCACAATCTAAGTTAAATTCAGAAACACAGTTTCCAGTGTTGAGAAATGTATGGTCAAGTAATATACTGTGTGTTCATTGTAGTCTTGTGACTGAACATCTTGTGCTTCACATTGAGCAACAGGAGTTGTGTCTTTGGGAGGGATACTTTCAACTAGACTAAAAATTATTTTTGCATTCATAGTTAGCGGGTATCAAATTCAGAAAACATATTTCAATTAAGTTTTTGTGGAGAAACGGTGGAATCTTTCTGGTGATATGGGCAAACTCACAAGCTTGTCCTGGAGTTAAAGAACTTGGTATTTTGCACAGATCATGTGAAGTAGTGTTTGACTACTGTGAATAACAGACAAAAGGTAATGCACAAGGTTGAGTGTTCATAATTTCATCAAATATAACACACAGAGGGTAATATCCTATTAGACAATTCTCTGAACCATATAAGGTTTATAAATTGCAGCACTGAACGCATAAAATGAATCATAATGGAACTCTGTCACCAACCCCAATCAGTATACCAGTCCTGAGGTCTTTGAGTGCTGATTTTTTAGCTTCGGTACTGAAACATGGCTGAGAAAAAAGGGCAGGTTTGGCAGACAAATTTTCCAGGATACAAAAGCTACAGGTGTGACAGAAGTACAATTAAGTGAGGAGGGGGAGTTGACCTTTTGATAAGGGAGGACATAACAACAGTGCTTAGAGAGGATTTTCTTAAGTGTTCATCAATTAAGGTCATATGGTTGGAACTTATAAGCAAGAAGGGGATGGTCTCTCTGGGACAATATTATAGATGCCCAAAAAGCCAGCGGATGCTAGGGGAGCAGACATGTAGAGAGATAGCAGATAACTGTATTGGTTGGAGACTTTAATTTCTGCTATATTGATTGGGCCACCTAGAGTGTAAAAGGCCCTGACAGGGTGAAATTTGTCAAATGTGTCCAAGAAAATTTCCTGAATCAACGTGTAGAGGGCCCTACTCAGGAGAGTGTAACACTGGACCTCCTCTTAGGAAACGAGGTCAGGCAAGTGACTGAAGTGTCAGTCGGAGAGCACTTGGGTCCAGTGACCATAACTCTCTTATTTTTAACATAGTTATGGAAAAAGATAGGGCAGAACCACAGGTTAAGGTGCTAAGCTGGAGCAGGGTCAATTTTCGAGCCAGTTGGCAGGATCTAGCAGAGGGCAATTGGGTGAGTCCGTTTGGAGGAAAAGAAACAACTTGCAAATGGGGGGCTTCTAAAAGTGTGATATCAAGAATCAGGGACATTGTGTCCCTGTTAGGATGATGGAAAAAGCAGGCAGGCTTAGGGATCTCTGGCTGATGAGGGATATTGAGGTTCTGATCAGGAAAAAGAAGAAGGCATACATTGGGCTTAAGCTATTGGGCTCAAGTGAATCCCCAGATGACTATAAAAAGTACAGGAGCACACTTAAGAGGGAATTCAGGAGAGCAAAAAGAGGGTATGAGATGGATCTGGCAGCAAAGATTAAGGTAATCCCAAGAGGTTCTATAGCTATATTAAGAGTAAAAGGGTGGCTCAAGAGAGAATAGGACCCCTCAAAGATCAGCATGTGTGGAGCCACAGGAGATGGAGATTTTCAATGAATATTTCTCCTCACTGTTTAATAAAAATCATAGAGAATCATAGATATTAAGGAAATAAGGGAAACAAGTAGGAATAGTTTGGACTACATACCAGAGAGGAAGTGTTTGCAGGCTTAAAGTGCATTAAAGTGGACAAATACCCTGGTTCTGATCAAGTCCATCCTTGGACATTGCGGCAGGCTAGGGAAGAAATTGCAGAGGCGCTTGCAGAGATTTTTGCTTCAATGGTGAAGTTCCTGAAGACTAGAGGGTGACTAATGTTGTTCCTTTGTTTAAGAAAGGTAGCAGAGAAAAACCAGGGAGCTACAGGCCAGTGAGCCTGACATCAGCGACAGGCAAGTTATTGGAGAAGATACTGAGGGACAGGATCAACAAATCTTTAGAAAGTCAAGGTCTGATTAAGGATAATCAGCATGAATTTGCGCGCAGTAAGTCATGTCTGACAAATCTTTGGAGAGCTTTTTTTTTGAAAAGCTAATCAAGAGGATAGATGAGGGTAGGGCAGAGGATGTTGTCGAAATAGACCTTAGTAATGCCTTTGACATGGTCCACATGGCAGGCTAGTCATGAAAGTTAAGTTGCATGGGATCCAGGGAGAGCTGCTAATTAGATTCAAAATTGGCTCGATGCTAGGAAGCAGAGAGCATTGAAGGTTGTTTCTCTCAATGGAGACCTGCAACTAGCGACGTACCACAGGAGCTGATGCTGGGACGTTTGTTATTTGTTATTTACATAAATAATCCGGATGTGAATGTACAAGGCGTGATTAATAAATTTGCAGATTATACAAAATTAGAGGGTATTGTTGATAGCGAAATTAGTTATCAAAAAATTACACAGGAATTTTGATCGGTTAGGGAAGTGGCTGAGGATTAGCAAATACAATTCGATACAGATAAGTGTGAGGTGTTACACTTGGGAAAGTCAAACCAAAGTAGGACTTACACAGTAAATGGTAAGGTCCTAGAACAGAGGGACTTAGGAGTCCAAGTACATGGCTTGTTGAAAGTGGCATCACAGGTAGACAGTGTGGTGAACAAGTCATTTAGCATGCTAGCCTTCATCAGTCAAGGCATTAAGTTTGGCAGTTACAATTGTATAAGTCATTGGTGAGGATGCACTTGAAATATTGTATACAGTTTTGGACACCCTGTTATAGGAAAGACATAGTTAAACTGGAAAGAATGCAAAGAAGATTTCCAAGGCCTGAGTTATAGGGAGAGGTTGGCCAGGATAGGACTATATTCTTTGGAAGAGAGGAGAACAAGGGGTGACCTTATTGAAGTGTATAAGATCATGAAGGGCACAGATAGGATGAATGCATATAGTCTTTTTCCCTGGCATGAGGAAGTGAAAACTAGAGGGCACAGGTTAAGATGAGAGGGGAAAGATTTAAGAAGGACCTGAGGGGCAACCTCTTCACACAGAAAGTGGTAGATATATGGAATGGGCTGCCAGAGGAAGTGATAGAGGCTGATACAATAGCAATATTTAAAATAACACATTTGGGTAGATACATGGATAGGAAGGATTTGGAGGAAAATGGACCAAATGCAGGTAACTGGAACTAGCTGAGTGGGCACCATGGTCAGCATGGATCTATTTGGGCCGAAGGGTCTGTTTCCACGCTATATTACTCTATGACTGTATGATTGGACATGACATAGACAGCTCATTTAATGCCAGGATGAGGATGAAAAGTTCTGGAAGTTCATAAAAGCCTGAGGCTGATATTTAAAATAGTAGGGGAGGGGTGGGATAGGGTAGGTAGAAAGAGCCAGAAGCTAGTGAGGCCTGGGATCAAGTCCCAAGTGCTCCAGAGATGTCATAACATTTTCGAACAGGTTGTATGGGAAAAGGTCCAAAGCCAAAAGGGATACTTTTATTGCCTGTACGTAGGTGGGATTTGGTGCATAAAGGAGGTTAAATTGGATGAAAATGCAACTATATTGCAAAGTTGGCACCAACCCTCAGATTTACAGAGACAAGAGGTAAGCAATGAGTCTGCTCCGTGGAAAATGGTGGCACTTTCAATGCATTCATGATTTAAAAGGGGACCTAAGGGGCAATTTGATCACGCAGAGGGTGGCATGTGTGTCGAATGAGCTGCCAGAGGAAGAGGAGGTTGGTACAATTGCAACATTTAAAAAGCATCTGGATGGGTATATGAATGAGAAGGGTTTAGAGGGATATGGGCCAAATGCTGACAAATGGGACTAGATTAATTTATGATATCTGGGTGCATATGAGTTGGACTGAAGGGTCTGTTTCCATGCTGTATAACTCCATGACTCTGTGACTGTATAACTGACAGTACCCAGCAAAAGATGGTATTAATGCTGAAGATATGAGGTGGGAGGAGGGGAAAGGAATGAACAGATAGGAGGTGATGCAGCCCAGAAAGAGAGAGAATGGCAGATGGCAGACAAAGCAATAGAAGACAGTGTGCCAGGGAAGGAGAAAAGCTGATGATAAGGGTCATACGTAGATGAACATGGGTTGGCTGTGCTGAAAGCAGCTTCTGTCATGATGGGGCCTGGAGATGGGTAAGTGACATGAGAGAAGACGCTCAAGTTCTAAAATGATTGAAATTAATGTTGAGTTCTGAAGGCTGCTGGGCCCCAACTGAAAAATGAGGTGCTGTTCTTCTAGTTTGCACTGAGCTTCAATGGCAAAGTGCAGCAAACATGATACAGATATGTTGGCCAGGGAACATGGTGATGTGTTGATGTGGCAGGCAAGTGGACGTTCAGGGTCATTTTTGCATACAGGATGTAGGTGTTCTGCAAAGCAGTCACTGAATCTGCAATTTGTCACTCCAACATAGAGAAGACCACACTATGAGCAGCAAATGCAATAGACCAGACTGAGTGAAGTGCAGGTAATTTGCTGCTTCACCTCCAAGATGTGTCTCAGGCCTTGGATAGCGAGGAGGAAGCTAATAAATGGATGGGTGTTGCACCTTCTGTGACTGCATGGGAAGATGCTGTAGAGGTGTGGAGAGGTGTTGGGAGTGAAGGAGGAGTGGACCAATGTGTCTTAAAGGGAAAAGTTTCTACAAAATGCAGACAAGGGGGATGGAATATATATCTGGTAGTGGCATCACACCGGAGGTGGTGGAAATGACAACTTATGATCCTTTGGATGGGGTTTCTGGTGGGGGTGGTAAGTGAGGACCAGAGGCACTTATCAATGTTGGGGGGGGAAGAGAAATGGGGAACTAGGTCAGACACGGCTAACGATCCTGTCAAACTCAGTGGCCGGTATTCATGAGTTCAGGAAAACGGTGGGCATTTCTGATGTCCCCTGCAGAAGGTGGCATCATTGGTGCAGATGCATCCCCGCCACCATCTTCAGCGTACTCTCTTTTCCCACCTATTATCAGTTCAAAGAAAGGGTCAATGGACTCGGAACAGTAACTCTGCTTTCACTCCACAGACGCTGTCAATTCTCCAGCAATTTCTGTTTTTGTAGCCAATATCTAGTATTCAATTCCTCCCCAACCAAATGCACTAAGTTCAGGAATTGGACACCCTTTGAGATTGGATGCCGCACCTCCTATAATTGGGCGCACCTGATCCTACAACATTCTCTGGAATATCCTCCACCCAATTGGAAACCAAGTCTGTTAATCACCTTCAGGTAGAGAACAAAACAATGATGATAGATGTACAGCATGGGCTTAAACCTGCTTAGAATGGAAGGAAAACCAGACCTGTGTGCTTTCAAAAATCCATACAACTTGCTGCCTGTGCAAAGGAATGTTTAAATTCCTCTAAAATCAATGTATTTCATATGGTCTAATGTTGTGGCCAAAAATTGTCAAACGTCACGGAGACAGTCCTGAACCTGTTGCTGTAAATGGAGGAAGAGGGATCAGTTGGTATCCTGCACATAGGAATATCCTACCCTCTGTGTAAGGAATGATGGGAAATAGTTTAATCTTGCCTCAAATGTTCAAAGAAATGGGTGCTGGATGGAGGTATAGTTTCCAGCCCTCAGAAAGCTATAATGATAAAGCTATATAGCATTCAGCCAAACAAATTATGTAAAGAATACACAAAGGGATACTTCTATGACTGGTCCAGCTGGGCTGCAACATTGACTAGGAGGAGCATGGAGGCAACCAGCAAATGAACCCGATCAACTGCAGAAAACATACAGGGCCAGCCATGGGCTGAATGGCCTGCTTCTATGCCCTTCTTTCTACATGTCATAGTAGTAACATTGGGTTGATATGTCTCTCACCTTTCAACCTTATTTCTTTAGCTGTTGATGTTCTTGGCCTCACTGACCTCAAAGTGGAATTCTCCAAAGCCCTCACTGTAAAATCTATTAATAATGTTGATGGAAACTTCTTCCATCAATACTTTCATGGTTAATGTTCTTCTGAACCATTCAATTTTAATTCCTTCTTGGCTCCAAATGCATATGATGTCTTTCCAACATTTCCAGTGTGCTCAAATCAAAACTAATTGCAGACTTCCATATGGTTATCAATTTTGTTTGGCAGGAGTTCAAAGCTATGGAATTTCTTCAGTCTTCAATCTATTAAAGCTTCAAGCAATCTAATCTCTATTTCAAAATTCATCTCCACTTCACTTTCAAACCTTATGTACAGTAAAGTTATATACCCCAGAATAGACGCTTCAGTCCAGCTCATCCAAACCAGAACTCCTAAACTTCTCTAGTCCCATTTGCCAGTATTTGGGCCATTTTGCTCTAAACCCTTCTTATTCACCTACTCATCCACATGCCTTTTAAATGCTGTAATTGTACCTGACTCCACCACTTTCTCTGTCAGCATATTCCACACATACACTAATCTCTGTGTAAAACAGTGACTCCTTGAGTCCCTCAGGTCTTTTACCACTCACCTTAAGCCTGAGCCCTCTAGTTTTGGACGCCCTTACCCTGGGAAAAAGGCCTTGGCTATTCAACCTATCAATGCCCCTCATGATTTTATAAACCTCTCGAAGGTCACCCCTCAGCCACAGAGAAAAGAAACAGACTATTCAGCCTCTCCTAATAAATGGCAGGCAGTGACCAGTGGGGTACCACAACGTTCGGTGCTGGGACCGCAGCTGTTTATGATATATATTAATGATATAGACGAAGGCATTAAAAGTAATATTAGCAAATTTGCTGATGACACAAAGTTGGGTAGCAGTGTGAAATGTGAGGAGGATGTTATGAGAGTACAGGGTGACTTGGACAGGCTAGGTGAGTGGACGGATGCATGGCAGATGCAGTTTAATGTGGATAAATGTGCAGTTATACACTTTGGTGGCAAGAACAGGAAGGCAGATTACTATCTCAATGGAGTCAAGTTAGGTAAAGGGGAAGCACAATGAGATCTAGGTGTTCTTGTACATCAGTCAATGAAAGCAAGCATGCAGGTACAGCAGGCAGTGAAGAAAGCTAATGGCATGCTGGCCTTCATAACAAGAGGAATTGAGTATAGGAGCAAAGTGGTCCTTCTGCAGCTGTACAGGGCCCTGGTGTGACCGCACCTGGAGTATTGTGTGCAGTTTTGGTCTACAAATTTGAGGACGGACATTCTTGTTATTGAGGGAGTGCAGCGTAGGTTTACGAGGTCAATTCCCGGAATGGCGGGACTATTATATGTTGAAAGATTGGAGCGACTGGGCTTGTATACACTTGAGTTTAGAAGGATGAGAGGGGATCTGATTGAGGCATATAAGATTATTAAGGGATTGGACACTCTGGAGGCAGGAAGCATGTTTCCGCTAGTGGGTGAGTCCAGAACCACAGGACACAGTTTAAAAATAAGGGGTAGGCCATTTAGAACAGAGTTGAGGAAAAACTTCTTCACCCAGAGAGTGGTGGATATATGGAATGCTCTGCCGCAGAAGGCAGTGGAGGCCAACTCTCTGGATACTTTCAAGAAAGAGATAGGTAGAGCTCTTAAAGATAGTTGAATCAAGGGTTATGGGGATAAGGCAGGAACAGAATACTGATTGTGGATGATCAGCCATGATCATAATGAATGGTGGTGCTGGCTCGAAGGGCCGAATGGCCTATTCCAGCACCTATTGTCTGTTGTCTATTATCAAATTCTACAATCCCAGCCACATCCTCGTAAATCTTTTCTGAATCCTTTCACGTTTAACATCTTTTCTGTAGCAGGGAGACCAGGGTTGAATGCAGTATTCTAAAAGTGGCCTCACCAATGTCTTGTACAGTCACAACATGGCATCCCAAATCCTGTACTCAATTCACTGACGAATGAAGGCAAGTGTACCAAACGTCTTCTTCACCATCCTGTCTACTTGAGACTCCACTTTCAAGGAACTATGCACCTGCACCCCAAGATCTCCTTCTTTAGCAACCCTCCCCAGGACCCTAATATTAACTGTCTAAGTCCTGCTCTGATTTGCTTCACCATAATGCAACACCTCACATTTATCTAAATAAAACTCCATCTGCCACACCTTCGCACATTGGCCCATCTGACCAAAGTCCCGTTGTACATAAGA
Organism: Stegostoma tigrinum; assembly: GCF_030684315.1. Lineage (NCBI taxonomy): Eukaryota > Metazoa > Chordata > Chondrichthyes > Orectolobiformes > Stegostomatidae > Stegostoma > Stegostoma tigrinum. The sequence goes on from NC_081363.1 coordinate 27,589,114, forward strand.
TAACCTTCTTCTCTGTCCACTACACCACCAATTTTGTTGCACTGGGCCTTTCTCCTAGCTTCTAAATTTAAAACAAAAGACTAGTTCAATTTGAAAGATTTAAATTTCTACTATCGAAACATTTGATAGAAACATTGAAACTTTTAGGAGGAGGCAGCCATTCATACCTTCAAGCCTGCTCCGCCATTCAATATGGTCATGCTTGATCATCCAACTCAAAACCCGTTCCTGTTTTCTCCCCATGCCCTTTGATCCTTTTAACTCTTGGAAATATATCTAACTTCTTGAAAATATTCAATATTTTAGCCTCAACTACTTTCTGTGGCAGGCTCACCACTCTCTGGTTGAAGAAATTGCTCCTCATCTCAACCTAAATGGTCTGCCCAGTATCCTTAGACTGTGACCCCTGGTTCTTGACTCCCAGTCATTGGGAAAACCCTCGCTGCATTTACCCTATCTCGACCTGTTAACCTTTTACAGATTTCTAAAAGAATGCCAGACCCACCATTCTTCTAAACTCCAGTGAATATAGTCCTAACTGATCCCGTCTGTCTTCATATGGAAGTACTGCCATCCCCGGAATCAGTCTGGTAAACTCCTTCCCTAGCCAAAGCATCTCTTCTAAGAAAAGGAAACTAAAACTGCACACACAACACAGATGTAGCTCACTAAAGCCCCGTACAATTGCAACAAGATGTCACTACATCTGTACTCATATCATCTCATTATGAAGGTCAACACATCATTTGCCTCTTCACTGCCTGTTGCACCTGCACAGAGTCACAGAGTCACATAACTGTACAGCATGGAAATAGATCCTTCGGTCCAATTCGTCCATCCTGACTAGACATCCTAAATTCATCTACTCCCATTTGCCAGCATTTGGCCCATGTACCTCTAAACCCTTCCTATTCATATACCCATCCAGATGCTTCTTAAATGTTGTAATTGTACCGGCCTCCACCACTTCCTCTGGCAGCTCATTCTGTACACGCACCACCCTCTGTGTGAAAAAGTTGCCCCTAAGGTCCCTTTTATACCTTTCCCCTCTCAACTTAAGCCTATGCCCTCTAGTTTGGACTTCCCACCATGGGGCAAAGTTCTTGGCTATTCACCCTATCCATGTCCCTCATGATGATATAAACCTCTATGTGCTTACTTTAGTGGTCCGTGTACAAAGACACCCAGCTCTCATTGCACCTCCCCCTTTCCCAATCTATTGCCATTGAGATAATAATCTGTCTTGCTGTTTTTGCTATCAAAATGGATAACCTTACATTTATCCACATTATGCATCATCTACCATGGGCTTGTTCACTCACTCCACTTGTAGAAATCACATTGAAAGCTTCTTTGCATTCTCCCACCAGCCTTGCGGTCTCTCCAAAATTGAAGGTATTAATATAGAGACTGTATGTCTGTCCATATGATTTTGATAAAATTGGTTCCCTCACTTAATTGTGACAGATTAAACTTTTTTGCTATGACTGACTATAAGTGTTTTATACAAACAATGTTTGGACAAATTGTCCATGTTTGTACAGGATCGGTCTGTATCATTCATTGTATCATAGCCTATCACAAGTATTATGAGGTTTGCATCAAAATTGGTCTGTATACAATAACTCAGGAAGTGGGCTATCATCTTTCACATATTATAAATACTTGTTACATGACTGCTCATTGCATTTTCCACTTGAAACAGGAATAGTAAATTTTCAAGCCAAATTAAGGAATAAAATTAAACTAAAGGGTGATTTTATTGTCATGTGAAGAATTAGTGCTGTATCCAGTGTTTCAATTGCTGCTGTGTCGTTAATGCTGTGGAAATATAATGCCCATTGTCATGCCATTGTAATTTCTTTCAGGAGGGTTATGATGAATATTGGCAGTAATTTCATTTAGAGATTAAAATAAGAAAGCGTTCCAAAAAGCCAATGCAGATACTATTTAAAATGATTTATTTTCTATCCTTCTAACGAAAGGTATCTGATGAGTTGTGCACACAGTCTGCATTGCACCTAATCATTGAATGCAGGCACGCAGCCAGGGTTACAGCACTTTCTACAGCTGAACAGTTCTCACAATTATCCTTGTATGTGTGCAGGCTACCTCATATTTAAAGGAGACATCAATTTGGCTCCCAGATGTTACTTTTTTTTAATGAATTTGCTGAAACAGTTTTGTGCAGATCTCTCCTGACTGCATTAGTTCCCTGCCTAAACCGTACAGTGAGATTTTTGAGCATTTCAAGATTTGAGCCCTGAATTTCACCAAGACTGGAAAATGAGCAGCAAACTAAGTGAACGAAGGGCTTGTGTTGTAGTGATAGCATCTTATCTCTGAGCCAGAAGGTCCTACCCTGGGATGAACTGACCACAAGGTCACATCCAAACACATTGATTAAAAAATATACTGGATAGCACTGACATATAGGCTTCTGTGATTTTAATTCCTTAACCTTCATTTCACAACATTAATTTGCTGATTTTGGGATTAGAATGGAAGGCTAGATAGTGGACTTCAAGGTGGCAGGAGGCCACAGCCGACAGCAAAGGAGAGCTCATAACAAAGCATCGATAGCGTGGGAATAAAGAGCTGCAGAGGTCTAAAGTTTACTTCACAAAGTCTGGAAGAGTGTTGCTAGTCCCCTTGCTCATGCAAGGAAAGCAAAAGTAACATCTGCTGTGGTCATCGATCTACTTCTTGACATCTTCACTTCACTGGAAGCTCTCGTGATCTTTAACTGTACACAGTAAACCATCATTTTATTCCTAATGATGTGAGAAGACCCTGGTCTTCCATAGCCTGCCACTCTGCATGCACTCTGAACCATCGTCAAATTCCATGCAACATGACTGGAAAATATTTTATAATTCTTGGAAAAGAAAAGAAACCTATCCCCCTCTAATTAAAGGCTCCATCAAGTGTGCTATCATTTATGCAGGGGGAAAAATGCATTTTAAATGTGAAAACAGAAACCTTGAAAATATTGGTAATCCTGTTAGATTGTACTAATATGCTAGGAACCAAATCTAGGGCAAAATCTGTTACTACAATCATTTAAAACTGCCATTTATTCTCAGATGAACAGAATGCCTACTGGGCGGACATTCATAATGGCTACAGCTGTCCAAGCAACAGAAATTGTTTTGAGATGGAACCAAAAAAAATGTTCATTTCCATTTCAAAAAGTATGCCTGTTAATCAATGCATGGGTGCAAATGGTTAGATTTTTTTCCCAAGTTTCAACATAATTTTCTTTTTAATCAGCCAGAGCTATCAAAGAACAACAAAGAGCAAAAAAAAATACAGCACAGGAACAGGCCATTCGGCCCTCCAAGCCTGCTCCGATCAGAACATCTATCTAAACCTGTCACCTATTTTCCAAGGATCAGTATCCCTCTGCTCCCTGCCCATTTATGTTTCTGTCTAGAATCATCTTAAATGATGCTATTGTGCCCGCCTCTACCGCCTCTGCTGGCAACGTGTTCCAGGCACCCACCACCCTCTGTGTAAAGAACTTTCCACGCATATCTCCCTTAAACTTTCCTCCTCTAACCTTGAAATCATGACCCCTAGTAATTGAGTCCCCCTCTCTGGGAAAAAGCGTCTTACTATCCACCCTGTCTATACCGCTCATGATTTTGTAGACTTTAAACAGGGCCCCCCTCAATCTCCGTCTTTCTAATGAAAATAATCCTAATCTACTCAACCTCTCTTCATAGTCAGCATCCTCCATACCAGGCAACATCCTGGTGCACCTCCTCTGCACCCTCTCCAAAGCATCCACATCGTTTTGGTAATGTGGCGACCAGAACTGTACACAGTACTCCAAATGTGGCCGAACTAAAGTCCTATACAACTGTAACATGACCTGCGAACTCTTGTACTCAATACCCCGTCCGATGAATGAAAGCAAGCCCTATGCCTTCTTGACCACTCTATCAAACTGTGTTGCCACCTTCAGAGTACAATGGACTTGAACACCCAGATCTCTTTGTGCATCAACTTTCCCCAGTGCTTTTCCATTTACTGTATAGTTCGCTCTTGAATTGGATCTTCCAAAATGCATTGCCTCGCATTTGCCTTGCTTGAACTCCATCTGCCGTTTCTCCGCCCAACTCTCCAATCTACATTCTGCTGCATTCTCCGACAGTCCCCTTCACTATCTGCTACTCCACCAATCTTAGTGTCAACTACAAACTTGCTAATCAGACCATCTATGCTTTCCTCCAGATCATTTTTGTATATCACAAACAACAGTGGTCCCAACGCGGAATCCCGTGGAACACTGCAGGTTACAGTTGTCCATTTTGAGAACATTCCTTCCACTACGACGCTCTGTCTCCTGTTGCCCAGCCAGTTCTCTATCCGTCTAGCTAGTACATCCTGGAACCCATGCGACCTCACTTGTTCCATCAGCCTACCATGAGGAAACTTATCAAAAGTCTGACATCTACAGCCCTTCTCACATCTACCAACTTTGTCACTTCCTCAAAGAATTCTATCAAGTTGGTAAGACATGACCTTCCCTGCACAAAACCATGCTGCCTATCACTAATAAGCCTATTTTCTTCCAAATGTAAATAGATCCTATCCTTCAGTATCTTCTCCAGCAGCTTCCCTACCACTGATGTTCGGCTCACTGGACTGTAATTACCTGGATTATCCTTGCTACCCTTCTTAAACAAGGGGACAATATTAGCAATTCTGCAGTCCCCTGGGACCTCACCTGTGCTTAAGGATGCTGAAAAGGTATCTGTTAAGGACCCAGTTATTTCCTCTCTCACTTCACACTATTTAATTGACAGTACCAAAGATGTCAGCACAGTCTAACTTTGTAACATGTTTCACTTATTACCACAGTTTCTCCAATGTAATCATGCTGTAACAATGATCAACTTACTTTCAAAGTATAGATTCTTATGATGAAATGCAACATCAGAATCTCACCATTTAATACAGCACCAACTGATGACACTTGAAGGTGAAAATACCTACTTTTCAGAATGCTCTACTCCTTAAAAAAATTCCATTTTCTCTAACCTGCTGTGCTGGTAACAAGCTTATAAAACTCTGCACCAGACAGATGAAAATAATGTAGAGGAGGAAAAGAGATTTTAATATGATATTAAAAATGGGGAACATTATGTCGAAAGTGGGCAGCTTTTTCATACTAGGCATTCCTCACTGGCGAAAAGCAAAGGGAAATAGGATATGTCTGGAAATTGAGGAAAATTATATTTCCTCCATTAAACTAAAGTGTGATAATCTGTGGACTGAAATGTAGTTTCTCACTCTGATGAAAATGCATCCTCTCCATCACTGTGTCCATCTGTGCATACAATTCACGTGCCAGTCCAAGCCAAGTCCATCACCTTAACTGTTTCCAAGATAATAAAGTGTGAAGCTGGATGAACACAGCAGGCCAAGCAGCATCTCAGGAGCACAAAAGCTGACATTTCGGGCTTAGACCCTTCATCTCTTTACCTTGAAAGTCTAATTTCTTCAACATTTATCACCTTTCCTATCCTCTCATGGTCATCCCAAGATTGATTCCTGTAGACCAATGAACTCAATTGTCCCATCCATCGCTTATGAATAAGTTGTTGTCATCTATGAGCCTATTCTTGAGGGTCACACAATCTCAAAGCCCTGAGGAATATCTGGTTGAGAGATGATAACAACTTTGCCCTTAAGGAAGCGACCCAATCTGGCTATAAGTTTCCAACACTCACCTGGTTCAAACCATTGCAGCAGTGATGCAGGATTGAGTTTTTTTCAATAACTTGGAGTTGATTGAGACAAATGAGGAAATAAGTTAAATATTCTTTCATTGTGATTAGCTCAGGTCAATTTTGGAATGAGTGGATTATGGTTTTATTTCTGCTTTATGGCTGAGGCTAATGCAAATCCTGGCTAACATGCGAGAAAGCTTTGAGGTAGAAGGTTCTTACTCAGTTTGTATATTTCAAAAATGACTTAGTTTTATAACAAATGATCTAACAGGCCCATAAAGTAAAACACAGCTGATGCTGGAAAATCTCAAATGAAAAATGAAAGCGCTAGAAAAACTTAGCAGGTCTGGCAGCTTCTGTGGAGAGAGAAAGCTGTGTGAATTTCACACCTGATATAACACTTCTTTAGAACTATTGTTGCTGTATTTCTCCAGCATTTTCTGTTTTCATGGACATAGGATATACACATTACTTTGGAAGTAGGTTCTGCAGTGTGTTTTGTAACCTTGTAGTTTTGATCTTTTGAGCTCTATTGATTGGGATATTTGGGAGGAAAGCAAATCTCTCAGAGGTGACACTACATATTCTATGCCGATGCTTAAATGGCTTCACTAGTGTCACCTTATCTTGATAGAGATCGATGTATTTGTTAAGCAAAGAGTGATGAGCTATTATTAACAGGATGGTCACACAAAGTGATCAGCATTGGAATGAATCAGGAGACAGTAGGAAGTGGTGAGAGTAAAGTGACCATTACTTATAAATTAATCGATCAAGAATTGATGAAGTATTAGCTTGCCAATCCAAAATTGACCATGAACTGTTCATACAAGCCAATTTGAGTTCAGGATGTCTCTGGTTATGTGCAAGTGCTGTGGTAGAAGCATTTATAAGCACTGGTTCACAGAACATAGAATAGAACATAGAACATTACAGCGCAATACAGGCCCTTCAGCCCTTGATGTTGCCCCGACCTGTGAAACCAGTCTGAAGCCCATCTAGCCTACACTCTTCCATTATCATTCATATGTTTATCCAACAACCATTTAAATGCCCTTAAAGTTGGCGAGTCTATTACTGTTGCAGGCAGAGCATTCCATGCCCTTACTTCTCTCTGAGCAAAGAACCTACGTCTGACATCTGTCCTATATCTATCAACCCTCAATTTAAAGCTATGTCCCCTCGTGCTAGCCATCACCATCTGAGGAAAAAGGCTCTCACTGTCCAGCCTACCTAATCCTCTGATCATCGTGTATGTCTCTATTACGTCACCTCTTAACCTTCTTCTCTCCAATGAAATCAGCCTCAAATCCCTCAGCCTTTCCTCATCAGACCTTCCCTCCGTACTAGGCAACATCCTGGTAAATCTCCTCTGCACCCTTTCCAATGCTTCCACATCTTTCCTATAATGCCGCAACCAGAACTGCACGCAATACTCCAAGTGCAGCCGCACCAGAGTTTTGTACAGCTGCAACATGACCACATGGCTCTGAAACTCAATCACTCTACCATTAGAGCCTAACACACCATACGCTTTCTTAATAGCCCTATCAACCTGGGTGGCAACTTTCAGGGATCTATGCACATGGAAACCGAGATTTCTCTGCTCATCCACACTACCAAGAATGTTACCATTAGCCTAGTACTCTGTATTCCTGTTACTCCTTCCAAAGTGAATCACCTCACACTTTTCCACATTAAACTCCATTTGCCACCTCTCAGCCCAGCTCTGCAGCTTATCTATGTCCCTCTGTAACCTGCAACATCCTTCCACACTATCCACAACTCCACTGACATCCGCAAATTTACTAACCCATCCTTCTACGCCCTCAACGAGGTCCTTTATAAAAATGACAAACAGCAGTGGCCCCAAAACAGATCCTTGTGGTACGCCACTAGTAACTGAACTCCAGAATGAACATTTCACATCCAACTACCACCATCCGTCTTCTTAGACCTCACCAATTTCTGACCCAAATCACCCTCAATCCCATGCTTCCATATTTTCTGCAATAGCCTACTATGGGGAACCTTAACAAATGCTTTACTGAAATCCATATACACCACATCAACCACTTTACCCTCATCCACCCGTTTGGTCATCTTCTCAAAGAACTCAATAAGGTTTGTGAGGCACGACTTTCCCTTCACAAAACTGTGTGGACTATCCCTAATCAAATTATTCCTTTCTAGATGATTATAAATCCTATGATCCTCTCCAACACTTTACCCACAACTGAAATATGGAACCTTCCACCCCAACCTCAAGTTCACCTGAGCCACCTCCAACACATCCCTCACCTTCCTGGACCTCTCTGTCTCCATCTCAGGCAACCAGCTAGAAACTGATGTCCATTTCAAGCCCACCGACTCCCACAGCTACATAGAATACACCACCTCCCACCCACCCTCCTCCAAAAATTCCATCCCCTATTCCCAATTCCTTCACCTCCGCCGCATCTGCTCCCACGATGAGGCATTCCACTCCCGCACATCCCAGATGGCCGCATTCTTCAAGGACCACAACATCCCCCCCGCAGTGGTCGAGAACGCCATTGACCGTGTCTCCCGCATTTCCTGCAACACATCCCTCCGACCTCGCCCGCGCAATAACCGCCCTAAGAGAATCCCCCTCATCCTCACATACCACCCCACCAACCTCCAGATACAACGCATCATCCTCCGACACTTCCGCCATCTACAATCCGACCCCACCACCCAAGACATTTTTCCATCCCCAACCTTGTCTGCCTTCCCGAGAGACCACTCTCTCCGTGACTCCTTTGTCCGGTCCACACTGCCCTCCAACCCCATCACACCCGGCACCTTCCGCTGCAACCGCAGGAAGTGCTACACGTGCCCCCACACCTCCTCCCTCACCCCCATCCCAGGCCCCAAGATGACATTCCATATTAAGCAGATGTTCACCTGCACATCTACCAATGTAGTATACTGTATCCACTGTACTCGGTGTGGCTTCCTCTACATTGGGGAAACCAAGCGGAGGCTTGGGGACCGCTTTGCAGAACACCTCCACTCGGTTTGCAATAAACAACTGCACCTCCCAGTCGCAAGCCATTTTAACTCCCCCTCCCATTCCTTAGATGACATGTCCATCATGGGCCTCCTGCAGTGCCACAATGATGCCACCCGAAGGTTGCAGGAACAGCAACTCATATTCTGCTTGGGAACCCTGCAGGCCATTGGCATCAATGTGGACTTCACAAGCTTCAAAATCTCCCCTTCCCTCACTGCATTCCAAAACCAGCCAGCTCATCCCCTCCCCCCACTGCATCCCAAAGCCAGCCCAGCTCATCCCCGCCTCCATAACCTGTTCTTTCTCTCACCTATCCCCTCCTCCCACCTCAAGCCGCACCTCAATTTCCCACCTACTAACCTCATCCCACCTCCTTGGCCTGTCCGTCCTCCCCGGACTGACCTATCCCCACCCCACCTCCCCACCTATACTCTCCTCTCCACCTATCTTCTCCTCTATCCATCTTTGGTCCGCCTACTGCTCTCTCCCTATTTATTTCAGAACCCTCTCCCCATCCCCCTCTCTGATGAAGGGTCTAGGCCCAAAATGTCAGCTTTTGTGCTCCTGAGATGCTGCTTGGCCAGCTGTGTTCATCCAGCTTCACTCTTGGATTCTCCAGCATCTGCAGTTCCCATTATCTCTGGTCTATAATCACTAGGGTTGTCTCTACTCCCCTTCTTGAACGAGGGGACAGCATTTCCTATCCTCCAGTCTTCTGGTACTATCAATAGTTCAGTGCACAAGAAAGGAAGACTGAAGACAGAAAGAAAACTTCGGTCAAAACAGATCAGAAGAGACCTGTGCCCAATCAAACAGTCTTGCAAAATGGCACCCTGAAGCAGATGAACTGAAAAACCATTGCTTTATGAAGTATAATTTCTTTTGTACCTATTTGATAACTTAAACATTTCTATAAAACGTATAGAAATATGTTTTATAATGAATTAGGATGAATCAACTTTTAGAGTAGCTTCTTCAAACTCAGTCTATAACTGTAATCAATGTAGGTCTTACATTTAAAGTTAAACTGAACACCCCCACCCCAACACAAAACTTAATGATATCAGTCTTTTTTCAATATTGTACCTTGTACTTGCTCCCTACTCCTTTAGCAGTATCATTTCTTTTGAGTTCTCATCACCATGATCCACCTGTCACATCTCTTGTCTACAATTCCATGTTCTGTATGACTCAGCTAAATTCCTCACTGAGGTGTCTCCATTTCCCTCCTTCAGCAATTGCACTGAGCAACTTCTCATCTTTGATGATTTCAAAGTCCGCTTGACTCTTCCTTCTCTCATCCTGTGTTCACTGCTGTCCTTTCCTCCAGAAACGCCTTTTTCCAAAATAAACTCTTCTAACAACTTCTTGACCTTGTGACCTCAACTGGTTCATTTGTTCCATTATATCTAATACAGAAATCAATCTCCAATCATTGGCTCATATCTCTCTTTACTAACGTTCTTCTTTCTCTTCCCAACACCACTTCTTTCCGTGGCCTGGTCTGAAAATAAAATTCTCTCTCACATTGAATACAATTGTGCTTTTAAAATCTTATCTAGTTTTTGGCCCATGATTCATCAAAACTTTTCTGTAGCTATTGATGCATTAAATTGCACACCCTCCATTAATTTTATTAACTTTGTCTCAGCAGTTCTGACTGGAGCACTGAAAATACTTTCAAGCTTCATCATCAAACTGTTTGGTAATCTAAGATCAAATGATTTTTTAGCGTGGGACACTGAGTGTCACTAACTTGAACTGGACAGGCACCAATATCCTGGGTGGAAGGTTTGCTAGAGCTCTTTGTGAGAGTTTAAACTAGTTTGGCAGGAGGATGGGAACCGGAGATACAGATCAGAGGATGGGGTAGCCAGCATACAGACAGATAGAGCAAGCAGAGAGGCTATGAGGCAGGATAAGGAGTTAAACGGGCAAAATGGCAGTCACTGCGACGGGTCAAGGTGTGTCTACTTCTTTGCAAGAAGTGTCAGGAATAAGGGTGACAAACTTAAGAGCATTGTACTTGGAACTATGATGTTGTAGCCATTATGGAAACTTGGATAACACAGGGGCTGGAATGGTTGTTGAATGTTCTGGGGCATTGATGTTTCAAAAGGAATAGGAAGGGAGGTAAAAGAGCTGGGGGAAGTGGCATTGCTAATCAGGGATGGTATCATAGCTGCAGAAAGGGAGGTCATGGAGGAAGGTTTCTCCACTGAGTCAGTATGGGTGGAAGTCAGAAACAGGAAAGGAGCAGTCACTTTATTGGGAGTTTTCGATAGACCCCCCCCCCCCCACCCCAGTAGCAACAGAGACACTGAGGAACAGATTTGGAGACAAATTTTGGAAAGGTGCAGAAGAAATAGGGTTGTTGTTATGGGCGATTTCAACTTCCCTAATATAGACTGAAATCTCCTTAGTGCAAATAGTTTGGATGGAGCAGATTTTGTCAGGTGTGTCCAGGAAGGATTTCTGACTCAATATGTAGATAGGCTGACTAGAGGGGAGGTTATATTGGATTTGGTGCTTGGTAACGAACCAGGTCAGATGTCAGATCTCTCAGTGGGGAGCAGTTCAGTGATAGTGATCACAACTCCCTGTCTTTTATTATAGTCATGGAGAAGGCTAGGAGCAGATGGTATTGGAAAGTACTTAATTGTGGGAGGGGGCATTACAATGCTATTAGGCAAGAACTATGGAGGACCAATTTGGATTAGATGTTCTCAGGGAAATACACGAGAGAAATGAGGAGGCTGTTTAGGGAGCAATTGCTACAGGTACTGGATAGGTTTGTCCCACTGAGGCAAGGAAAGGATGGTAAGGAAAGGTGAAGGAACATTGGATGCCGAGTCATGTTGAACACCTAGTCAAGAGGAAGAAGGGAGCTTACTTAAGGTTGAGGAAGCAAGGATGGGACAGGGCTCTAGAGGATTACAAGGTAGCCAGGAAGGAACTGAAGAATGGACTTAGGAGAATTAGAAGGGAGTGTGAGAAAACCTTGGTGTGAAGGATCAAGGAAAACCCCAAGGTTTTCTATACTTATGTGAGGAACAAGAGGATGGCCAGAGTGAGGGAAGGCCCAGTCAGGGTTAGTGGAAGAAACTTGTGTGTGAAGTCAGAGGAGGTAGGGGAGGTCCTGAATGAATAATTTGCTTCGGTATTCGCCAGTGAGAGTGCCCTTGACGTTTGTGAGGACAGCATAAAACAGGCTGATATAATCAAACAGGTTGTTGTTAGGAAGGAGGATGTGCCAGAAATTTTGAAGAACATGCGGATAGATAAGTCCCCTGGAGCAGATGGGATATACCCAAGGTTTCCATGCGATGCGAGGGAAGAGATTGCTGCCCATTTGGCAATGATCTGTGCATCCTCACTGTCTACTGGAGTAGTGCCAGAAGACTAGAGGGTGGAAAATGTCATTCCCTTGTTCAAGAAAGGGAATAGGGATAATCCTGGGAATTACAGACCAGTCAGTCTTACTTCTGTGGTAAGCAAAGTATTGGAGAGGATTCTGAGAAATACTATTTATGATTATTTGGAAAAGCACAGTTTGATTAGAAACAGTCAGCATGGCTTTCTGAGGGGCAGATCGTGCCTCACAAGACTTATTGAATTCTTTGAGGATGTGACAAAACACATCAATGAAGGTAGAACAGTGGATGTGGTGTATATGGATTTTAGCAAGACATTCGACAAGGTTCTACATGATAGGCTCATTCAGAAATAAGGAGGCATGGAATTCAGAAAAATGTGGCTGTCTGGATATAAAACTAGCTGTCCAATAGAAGACAGAGGGTGGTAGTAGACGGAAAGTATTCAGCTTGATGACCAGTGGTATACCGCAGGGATCTGTTCTGGGATCTCTGATCTTTGTAATCTTTATAACTGACTTGGATGAAGAAGTGGTAGGGTTGGTTAGTAAGTTTGCCGGTGACATGAAGCTTGGTAGAGTTGTGGACAGCGTGGAGGGCTGTTGTAGGTTGCAACGGGACATTGACAGGATGCAGAGCTAGGCAAAGAAGTGACAGACGGAATTCAACTCAGAAAAATGTGAAGTGATTCATTTGAACTTGAATGCAGAATACAGGGTTAATGGCAGGATTCTCAGCAGTGTGGAGGAACAGAGGGATCTTGGGGTCCACGTCCATAGATCCCTCAAAGTTGCTACCCAAGTTGCTAGGGTTGTAAAGGCGTATGTTGTGTTGGCTTTCATTGGCAGGGAAATTGAGTTTAAGAGCCATGAGGTTATACTGCAGCTCTATTAAAAACTCTGGTTAGACCACACTTGGAATATTGTGTTCAGTTCTGGTCACCTCATTATAGGAAAAATGTAGAATCTTTAGAGAGGGCATAGAGAAGATTTACCAGCATGCTGCCTGGACTGGAGGGCAGGCCTTATTAGGAAAGGTTGAGGGAGCTAGGGTTTTTTCATTGGAAGGGCGAGAGGTGACTTGATAGAGGTTTACAAGATGATGAGAGGCAGAGAGAGAGTGGATAGCCAGAGACTTTTTCCCAGGGCGGAAATGACTATTATGAGGGGGCATAATTTTAAGGTGATTAGTGGAAGGTATAGGGAAGATGTCAGAGGTAGGTTCTTCACACAGAGAGTGGTGAGTGTGTGGAATGTGCTGCCAGCAGTAGTAGTGAAGCCAGATACTTTGGAGACTTTTAAACGACTCTTGGACAGGTCAGCACAACATTGTGGACTGAAGGGCCTGTGCTGTGCTGTACTTTCTATGTTCTGTGTTCTGTGTTCTATTTGACTGAGTTTTTTGAAGTTGTGACAAAGAAGATGTTTGAAGGCAGAGAGGTGCACATTGTCTATACGGGCTTTGGCAAGGTTCCATGAGGTAGACTGGTTAGCAAGGATGCATCATGTGGAATCCTGGGAGTGTTAGCCATTTGATACAAAATTGGCTTGAGGCAGAAGGTGGTGGTGGAGGGCTGTTTTTTGGAGTGAAGACTATGACCAGTGGTGTGCTGTAAGGATCACTGCTGGGTCTGCTGCTTTTTGTCATTTATATGAATGAATTGGATGTGAACATAGAAGGTACGGTTGGTAATTTTGCAGTTGACACACAAATTGACGGTGTATTGGGCAGTGAAGAAGGCTACCTCAGATTAGAATGGGGCCTTGATCAGATGGGCTGAGGAGTGGCAGATGGAGTTTAATTTAGATAAATGTGAGTTAAGAAAGGTTGGAAAGGCAATTCAGGGCAGGGCTTATACACTTCAATGTAGGGTCCTGTGGAGTGTTACTGAACCAAGAGACCTTGGGGTTTGGGTACATAGTTCCTTGAAGGTGGAATCGCAGGCAGGCAGGGTGGTGAAACTGGTGTTTAGTACACTTGCTTCTATGGGTCAGTGCATTGAGTATAGGAATTGGGATCAGAGATAATGGGAACTGCAGATGCTGGAGAATCCAAGATAATAAAGTGTGAAGCTGGAAGAACACAGCAGGCCAAGCATCTCAGGAGCACAAAAGCTGACGTTTTGGGTCTAGACCCTTCATCGGAGAGGGGGATGGGGAGAGGGTTCTGGAATAAATATGGAGAGAGGGGGAGGCGGACCGAAGATGGAGAGAAAAGAAGATAGGTGGAGAGGACAGTATAGGTGGGGAGTTAGGGAGGGGGTAGGTCAGTCCAGGGAAGACGGACAGGTCAAGGAGTGGGATGAGGTTAGTAGGTAGGAAATGGAGGTGTGGCTTGAGTTGGGAGGAAGGGATGGGTGAGAGGAAGAACTGGTTAGGGAGGCAGAGACAGGCTGGGCTGGTTTTGGGATGCAGTGGGGAAAGTGGATGAGCTGGGCTGGTTGTGTGATGCAGTGGAGGGAGGGGACGAACTGGGCTGGTTTTGGGATGTGGTGGGGGCAGGGGAGATTTTGAAGCTGGTGAAGTCCACATTGATATCATTGGGCTGCAAGGTTCCCAAGCGGAATACGAGTTGCTGTTCCTGCAACCTTTGGGTAGCATCATTGTGGCACTGCAAGATGCCCATGACGGACATGTCGTCGAAAGAATGGGTGGGGGAGTTAAAATGGTTCGCGACTGGGAGGTGCAGTTGTTTATTGCGAACCGAGTGGAGGTGTTCTGCAAAGCGGTGCCCAAGCCTCCGCTTGGTTTCCCCGATGTAGAGGGAGCCACACCGGGTACAATGGATACAGTATACCACATTGGCAGATGTGCAGGTGAACCTCTGCTTAATGTGGAAAGTCATCTTGGGGCCTGGGCTGGGGTACCACCCCACCAACCTCCGGATACAACGCATCATCCTCCGACACTTCCGTCATCTGCAATCCGACCCCACCAGCCAAGGCGTTTTCCATCCCCACCCTTGTCTGCCTTCCGGAGAGACCACTCTCTCCGTGACTCCCTTGTTCACTCCACACTCCCCTCCACACCCGGCACCTTCCCTTGCAACCACAGGAAGTGCTACACTTGCCCCCACACTCCCATCCCAGACCCCAAGATGACTTTCCACATGAAGCAGAGGTTCACCTGCACATCTGCCAATGTGGTATACTGTATCCATTGTACCCGGTGTGGCTTCCTCTACATCGGGGAAACCAAGCGGAGGCTTGGGGACCGCTTTGCAGAACACCTCCGCTCGGTTCACAATAAACAACTGCACCTCCCAGTCACGAACCATTTTAACTCCCCCTCTCATTCTTTTGATGGCATGTCCATCATGGGCCTCCTGCAGTGCCACAATGATGCCACTCGAAGGTTGCAGGAACAGCAACTCATATTCTGCTTGGGAACCCTGCAGTCCAATGGTATCAATGTGGACTTCACCAGCTTCAAAATCTCCCCTTCCCCCACGGCATCCTAAAACCAGCCCAGTTCATCCCCTCCCCCCAACTGCATCACACAACCAGCCCAGCCTGTCTCTGCCTCCCTGACCTGTTCTTCCTCTCACCCATCCCCTCCTCCCACCTCAAGCCGCACCTCCATTTCCTACCTACTAACCTCATCCCACCTTCTTGACCTGTCTGTCTTCCCTGGACTGACCTATCCCCTCCCTACCTCCCCACCTATCTTCTTTGCTCTCCATCTTCGGTCTGCCTCCCCGTCTCTCCCTACTTATTCCAGAAGCCCGTCTTCATCCCACTCTCTGATGAAGGGTCCAGGCCCGAAACGTCAGCTTTTGTGCTCCTGAGATGCTGCTTGGCCTGTGTTCATCCAGCTTCACACTTTATTATCATAGGAATTGGGATGTCATTTTGCGGCTGTACAGGTCATTAGTTAGGCCTCTTTTGGAATACTGCTTATTCTGGTCTCCCTGCTGTGGGAAAGATGTTGTTAAACTTAAAAGGGTTCAGTAACGAGTTACAAGGATGTTGGCACGGTTGTAGGCAGAGGCTGAATAGGTTGGGGTTATTTTCCCTGGAGCATCAGAGGCTGAGGGGTGACTTTATAGAGTTTTATGAAACCATGAGGAGAACAGATAGGGTGAATAGACAAGATCTTTATCTCAGCGTAGGGGAATCTAAAAATAGAAAGGATAGATTCAGGGTAGAGGGTAAAGATATAAAAGGGATCTAAGGGGCAACGTTTTCACAAAAGGGGTTTGTTTGTGTAAGGAATGAGCTGCCAGGGGAAGTGATGGAGGCTGGTACAATTATAGCATTTAAAAGGCGTCTGGATGTGTACATGAACAGGAAAAGTTTAGAGGGATATGGGCCAAATGCTGGCAAATGGGACTCGATTAATTTCGGATATCTGGTCGGCATGGATAAGCTGGACCAAAGGGCCTGTTTCCATGTTATATGTCTCTATAACTTTACAAATGCAATGATTATCCTCACTGCTAACTGAGTTCTTCAACTTTTCTTCCTGCTTCCTCCACCCTCACCTCCAATAATAGATGTGAAGCGATCATGGATTTACTTGTTTTAAGGATTAGGACTAACTGATCAGTTGTCTCTGCTGCTTCCCTCACTTCCACCTTGCCCAAGAGAAAAACTACCCCAAATTTTCCCACTTTCCTGAACTTGCAACATTCTCCAGATTCCATTCTATTTGCAATGGTCTCTCTGACAACAATTTGTGGTTAATTCACACTTCTGGTTCCTTCAATTTTTTTCTAATTGAACTATTGGCCACTCAACTTCTCTTCCTGAATGTTGGGAAGACTGAAACCACTGTCTTTAGCTTCTGACATGCCATCAACCATTCACTCTTTCTATTCCTGACACAACTCTTCACATTCCGAGAGATGTGTTTCACCCGGAGATCTGTGACCACTCCATAAACTTCTGCTTACCCACAACTCAGTTTCTGATATCTGAACATACTCCAAATTTCTGTGGGTTTGGTCACAAACATGCCTCAATTTTAAACATTCATCTTTGATTTTAATTTCTGGCACAGCTTTGCCACTCTTTCACTCCACCATCATCTACCACCTTAACAAACCATTGAAATGTCGGCACTCCTCCTGTTTTAACCAGTTCTGTATTCTTCATTTTTATTTGTGCTACCACTGGTAATTATGCTTTTGGGTCAGCTGCCTTGACACAAAAATCCACAAATTTCTCCCCGATCCTTTTTGTGTCTCCTTGAATTTTCTCATTTAAACTTTAATCACAGTTCTGATATTCAGTTAACTCCTGGTGTCATAAAACTAATCAATTGTAATGTCTCGCTGTGTTAAACATGCACTTTAGCTGTAAGTTGCTGTTGTTGAAATTAAGATTTCAGAACATTGGTTTCATCTCTTCAGCAGTTTGTTCAATATTTCAGATGGCTAGTCTAATTTTAAAAGTTATTCAGGTTTTATTTAGATTAATGCTACCTCACAGATATACTCTTTAAACTGAATTGTTTAACAACTTGATCATTTGTTGCCCTCAAATTCTGCAAGCTCACTGTTATATAATATACAAAAGACGATTTATTGTTAAATCCAAATGTAGTATATGATCCAAAACAGAAGCACATTCCTGAACAGATCCAGAGATTATTTTACAATTTCCAATCTTCTAAGTATGGATGGAAATTAATTCTCAAGGTTCAAGTTTTAATTTGTTGAAGCATTCCATAAGTGTATTACATACAAAAGATTTGAGTACAAGTAATAATAGGGGGAAGCAATGGCCTAGTAGTATTACTGCTATACAGTTAATCCAGAAACCCAGATAACATGTGAATCCTGCCATGGTAGAATGTGCAATTTGGACTCAATAAATATCTGGAATTGAGGGCGTAACGTGAATCTACTATTGATCGTTGGAAAAACCCATCTGGTTCACTAATGTCCTTTAAAGGAGGGAAACTGCCATCCTTACCTGGTCTGGCCTACAGTGACTCCAGACCCATGGCAAGGTGGTTGACTCTGAATGGCCCTCTGAGCAATTAGGGATGGGCAAGAAATGCTGCCTAGCCAGTGAAGCCCTCATCCCGTGAATGAATAAAGGAAAAAAAAATTTCAGCTTGTTGTTAAGCATCAGAGTAAACGTTTTCTGTGAAAGAAATCAAGTGATAAATGTACACAACATAGCATTGTTAACAACATTAGCATCTGTAATTCTGTCAGGAATTAGCAATTTTTCAGCTAATGATTCAGATTCTGATTGTTTATTGCTTCAAGCTAGCAAGATTTAAAAGCTATACTTTCTGTCTGGAACATGAAAACCATTCTATTGTGAATGCTGATCTTATCCGGATAAGACATGTCCATGCCGGAAAACCGGAACAGAGACAAGAAGGAGCAACCTTTAGAATTTCAGCTTCACTCTGTCATTTGCAGAATACTTTCACCTTTGAAACTTGGAAAGTTATTGTGCCTGCCACCTGAAAATAACAAGAACTGAAAAATACAGAGACTAGCATGGATTGAATGCCCCATTTCAATCTGCCTTGTTATTGAGCAATAAATAAGAGAACTAATGTTAAAATAACTTACTTATGCATTACTCTGTCACTCAGAATGTCCAAAAATTTTTCATTCGAATTTTTTAAAAACACTTTTAAGATAGTCACGCTTTAGCAATAACAACAACTTGAATTTATATGGCATCTTTAACATCGGACAATATTCGAAGTCAATGGTATCCAGTGCAGGGTATTAAAAAAAGGTAGATGAGAACATGACAACTGTAATATTCTAAGGCATTCTGGATTTAGAACCCATTTTTTTTTTGATTACCATGTCACTGCACTATTTATGAAATCTGAGTTGGGAAACCAGGAAATTACTAACCAGTAAGCCTGACATCTGCTGTCATAAAAAAGCTAAAGCCTATAACTACACAGATAGTGACTGAACATTTTGAAGACTTTTCAGCCGATCAAAAGAGAGCGAGCATGGGTGTGTAAAGGGATGTAATTGTATTTATAATTGTCAAGCTTGACAAATCTGATTGAATTTTTGGAAGACAGGAGACTATCCATTTTTATTATTATATTCAAGTGGGCATTTGATGAAGTTCCTCAGGAGACCTTATCAGCTGGAAGTTAGAGCTCAT
Source organism: Stegostoma tigrinum (assembly GCF_030684315.1). Classification (NCBI taxonomy): domain Eukaryota; kingdom Metazoa; phylum Chordata; class Chondrichthyes; order Orectolobiformes; family Stegostomatidae; genus Stegostoma; species Stegostoma tigrinum. The sequence continues at coordinate 27,608,362 of NC_081363.1, forward strand.
TGAATTGAAGGCAAATTATTGACTTAGTTAGGAAATTGCTTAATAGAGAAATGCAGAGAGCATGGATAATAATCGGACAGATACTCAAATTGTCAGGATGTGACAAGAAGTGCCCTACAAGGATATATGGGTTAGGATCAGGGTCAGGATCCTCAACTATTTTCTATATTCAGTATTGAGGGGGCAGAAAGCCACATATCCAAGTTTTTCAACGGCACAAAATTCCCAGTATTGTAAGCAATGTCGATGAAAATCTGCAATTACAAAGAGACATTGGTGTATTAGCTCTTTGGACCTAACTAGGAAAAATATGTCAACATAAGCGAGTGTTAGGTTATTCATTTTGGATCTAAAAATGGTAGAACAGGATACCTTATAAATCATGAAAAGCTATAAGTGCGGTTACATTGGAGATCATTATTTTCTGTATCTGTTCATGAGATATTAATCAAAAAGATCAATGGAATGTTATCCTTTATTTCTAAAAGGAGTAGAAGTCAAAGGGGAAACAAAGTTGTACTTCAGCTATGTAATTCCTGCTTTGATCATACCTAGAGTACCACGAACAGTTCTGGGCTCCACACATCACTAAGGATATAATACCCTTGCAATTGGCATAGTGCAAATTTGCCAGAATGATACCTGAACACCAAGGGTTAGATTTCTATCATGTAGGAAGGAAACAGGAATTGGGATTTTTTTTGACATTGTGAGCTTTCTTCCATCTCAACAGTGTCACCAGGTGAGTGCAGGACAACTTAGAGTTCAGACATTGAGTGGAAAATGCAGGTAAAAAGCCTGCCTCCATTCCCAGAAACATTGACTCAATTCTTCAAATTGGTTTAAACCACCCTTCACCCTCACTGTCCCAATCCTCAACCCCATCCTCACTCAAGCAGTATTCAATTCATAAACAACTCACAAATTCTCTGAATGAACTCAAAATAAAGAAACATTACTTGAATTGGCACCTAATTACAGTCCTATTGAAAAGCTCATAGATCTGTCAAGATTAATAAACATAATTCAGCAAAATGCATAAAAATCAATTCTTCAAAATGTCATAGGTCTGTCAAAATAGAAGAATGTCTATTGAATAGTTTTTTAAAAATCCATTACCCTCTTCAGAAACACAGGAATCTCTTTAAAAAAGCTCAACTACCCTGAAGATCTGTGTAAACAAGCCCTGCAGTGCATAATCTAGCCATGTTTTAAAGGGAGCCAAGTCACGAAAGTATCATGCTTCTGGATTGCCAAGTAACCAAACTTTGTAATTCAGAAGTCATCAGTGGAAAGGCATCCAAAGAATCAGCCGCACATTCCTAGGACAGCAGTTCAAATGGACCCAACAGCATAGAATCTATTTGTGCCTTTTGAGAGAGTCAAAAGCTCAGGTACCTATCAAAACTTTCAATGGTAATACTGATGCCTGAAGTATGCATTAAAGAATGAGTAAAAGCTACAATGTGTAAATAATTAGCTCTGGCTCACATTTCGGGCCAGAATTTCAATATCATATTCAGTATTTCCTGTGGATCATCTACTCTAACACATCTGAAGATGTTTTCACATCCTGGCTATCAAAGGTAAGAACTTGCCACTTGCATTATTTACGGCCTCTTACCTTCTATCATTTCAGTATATATAACTCAGACAACAGCTTCAGGAGAAATTGTTGGAGGGACAACATCTTTTTTCTCACCTTTTGGACACCTCCCACCTCCAATCCATGGTTCATGCCTTTATGCCTCATACACAGCTCCACATATAATTTAGAGAGGTTTCCAAAACATGGACACTTCGCTAAAAGTTGCAGATGATTTGATATTCCCATTTCCAGAATAGGATGTAATTTCTAAACAGCTGTTTTCAGAACTCTTGAGTTGCCTCCTTTTCCTGCCATTTTGTTACTGATGGTTAAACACCCTATTAATGGCCCCAATTCAACTCATTAACATTCAGTTTTCAATCTCCCCAAACACGTGAAACAAGCAAGAGATCAAGAAAGCTCAATGTGGAAACTAGAGTGGGTACCTGGCAAGTTCAGCTTGGTGCTTGCTGTGAAAGGATACTCTATATGGGCAGCAACCACATGCACTCACACCCATAGACATTGGCATTCAACGCTACACCTTGGTCTGCATCAGCTTCTATCAGTGTAACACTGCAGAAAGGCCACTGTACATTCAGGGACACACACATGAGCTAGACCAGGCTTCATCTCTGGTCTCTTTACACACTGTCATAGCACTGACTCACTATGAAGCTACCTTGGTGCTCACAGGATCCCTACCTTGCTTTGCATTGCCTTTTTGTACCTTTCCCCCTCAGCCAGAAGTACCAGGTTCATAAGCTTGCTGTACTAACATGGCACATAGCTCAGAGAGAAAGGAAAGAAGCCCATCATGGTTTTCAGCCTGCCTCAGTCAAGTCAAGGACAATAGCCCTCACTCAGGGGACCCAGGATTGAAAGTAAACATCTCTGATACCAGCCCAGGGGCTTGCAAATGGTCAGTCATTTGGGATGTTTAGGATCAGGATGTTTTCCACAAATGGATGACGAGCTAAAAGTTGTGTAGCCCATTACCCATCTCAAGACTTTCTACCCTACTGAAGCAGCCTTCCTTCTGGAAGGAGAAAGGAACAAGTATTACGGGAGAGGGAAGTGGGTGGTATAAATGCTACTTTGGAGCAGCCAGGGACAATGTCCTAGGCAAGCGAGGAAGCAGTGCAGAGGGCATGCAGTGTTAGTTATGTCATGGGTGAGAGGCAAATGGGGATGATGTTTCAGGCAATAGTGAGAGTGATACAGCATGAACCTCAGTGGGATGTGAGTCCAGGAGCAGAGATAGAGTGTGAGGTATGGGAGCAAAGATGGTGGCACTTATGCTGGCAGAGTGGTGAAGGTCATTGACCTTCTTCCTACATCGTTGTGAATTGTTCGAGATGGTTGGGACTGCACTGACCCAGGTGACAAACTTAGTCCAGGCTGGCACAGCATGTGTTTGAGACCTCCATTGCTTGTCATGGTGGAAGAAAAGGTTCATCTGCCTGCACAGTGGGGCACCGATTGTACCTTGTCTGCCATGTCTATGACAAATATTAGAAACCCTACAGGGCAGCTCTGGGCTGACAATGCTAATCTGGGTGCAAAATGGACTTTTTCAAGGTGGTACGGACACAAGTGCGGTCAGTAAATTCCAGGACATCTGTTGAGTAGCAAATTGTCCTACAAATGGCACATGGTAAAATGGGATTGAAATTGGTAATGAGGGACACCACTTGTGAGCCATGGAGGGATAAGTGAGTGCTGATGGCACCGTGAGGCACCAATTATCCTTGCCCACATTTAAAGCTGAAATACGCGTCTGACGAGAACCAGGAGGTGCCAGTTTTGCCTCAGAAATCCCAGTCATAAACTACAGCTCCAAATTTTTATAAGATAATCAAGGCAAAGCATCAAATTAAGAACAGAAGTTGGAGTGGAATAAAGTAGACTCAGATAATGGCCCTGGTTTTCTTGAAGAAATTCAGAGGACTAATCAAAGTCTATGTGTTCAAACGTACAATTGTCTTCAAAGTAAACCTAATTTAACTGGAAAAATGTTCAAATTGCAAAACCCTTGACGAAGAAAGCAGAGGGTCAAGTTTTACAATAGCTCCTTGAATATAGTAAATTAGAAGAACAGGGAATGAGAACAGTTAGGGCAGGAGGTCTATGCCTGGAGAGACATCTGAAAGGCTATGTTTAAATGAACACAATCCTGTCACTCAAATTGGACCAGCTCTTAAAAGGGCCAAGATAAAATGCTAAAACTTTTTTTTTGAAAGGAAATGAAGTGTTTCAGTTCAGAAGAGGATTAATCCACGTTTTTCCTTTTTGGTACCACACATATAAATCTTCATAGAATCCCTACAGTATGGAAATAGGCCCTTTGGCCCAAACGTCCCCACTGACCCTCAAATCATCACACCAGCCCCCCGCCCCAACCCATTCCCCTATAACTCACCTAATCTACACATCCCTGAACACTACAGGCAATTTAGCATGGTCAATCCACCTAGCCTGCACGTCTTTGGACTGTGGGAGGAAACCAGAGCACCCGGAGGAAATCCACGCAGGCACAGGGAGAATGTGCAAACTCCGCACAGTTGCTTGAGGGTGGAATTGAACCCAGGTACCTGGTGCTGTGAGGCAGCTGTGATAACCACTGAGCTATTGAGCACCTCTTCTCTGCACTTTCTTCAAAATGTGCTTCAAAATTCTGACACTCACTGTTTTATTTTTCTTTATTCATTCACAGGATGAGGGCTTTACTAGCTAGGCAGCATTTATTGCCCATCCTTAATTGCCCTGAGGTCAGTTAAGAGTCAACCACATTGCTGTGGGTCTGGAGTCACATGTAGACCAGACCAGATAAGGATGGCAGTTTCCTTCCCCAAAAGGACATTAGTGAACCAGATGGGTTTTTCCCAACAATCAGCAACAGATTCACAGTCATCAGTAGATTCTGAATTCTCGATATTTATGTAATTCAAATTCCACCATCCGCCGCAGGATTCAAACCCGGGTGCCCAGAACATACTGGGCATCTCTGAATCAACAGTCTGGCGATAATACCACGAGGCCATTGGCTTTCCACAACTCATGTTGTGTGTGATCCATTTGTGGCGTAATAACATTCCATTACAAATTCATCACCACTTTCCTACTTTTGAATTTTGTTCCTCACTTTGTGTGCATTCCTCAGAGCCCCAATTTGCCCATATTTCTGCTGGTTCTACAACCCTAAATCCAGGAACTGTAGATTCTATCAGGGATAATGGGAACTGCAGAATCTGGAGAAGCTACGATAACAAAGTGTGAAGCTGGATGAACACAGCAGGCCAAGCAGCTTCTTAGGAGACAAAAGCGCTCGTTTCAGGCTCAAACCCTTCATCAGAGAGGGGGATGGAGAGAGTGTTCTGAAATAAATAGGGGCAGAAGGGGAGGCAGATCAAAGATGGACAGAGGAGAAGATAGGTGGAGAGGAGAGTATAGGTGGGGAGGTAGGGAAGGGATAGGTCAGTCCAGGGAGGACGGACAGGTCAAGGGGCGGGGGGGAGGGGCGAGATGAGGTTAGGAGGTAGGAAATGGAGGTGCGGCTCGAGGTGGGAGGAGTGAATAGATAAGAGGAAGAACAGGTTAAGGAGGCGGGGACAAGCTGGGCTGGTTTTGGGGTGCAGTGGGGGGGAGGGGAGATTTTGAAGCTTGTGAAGTCCACATTGAGACCATTGGGCTGCAGGGTTCCCAAATGGAATATGAATTGCTGTTCCTGCAACCTTCGGGTGGCATCATTATGGCACAGCAGGAGGCCCAGGATGAACATGTCATCTAAGGAATGGGAGGGGGAGTTAAAATGGTTCGCAACTGGGAGGTGCAGTTGTTTATTGCGAACCGAGCGGAGGTGTTCTGCAAAGCGGTCACCAAGCCTCTGCTTGGCTTCCCCAATGTAGAGGAAATCCACAATGGGTACAGTGGATACAGTATACTACATTGGCAGATGTGGAGGTGAACATCTGCTTGATATGGAAAGTCATCTTGGGGCCTGGGATAGGGGTGTGGGAGGAGGTGTGGGGGCAGGTGTAGCACTTCCTGTGGTTGCAGGGGAAGGTGCTGGGTGTGGTAGCGTTGGAGGGGAGTGTGGAGCAGACAAGGGAGTCGCGGAGAGAGTGGTCTCTCCGGAAGGCAGACAAGGGTGGGGATGGAAAAATGTCTTGGGTAGTGGGGTCAGATTGTAGATGGCGGAAGTGTCGGAAGATGATGCGTTGTATCCGGGAGGTTTGTGGGGTAGTGTGTGAGGATGAGGGGGATTCTCTTAGGGCGGTTATTGCGGGGGCGGGATGTGAAGGATGTGTTGCGGCAAATGCGGGAGACACGGTCGAGGGCGTTCTCGACCACTGTAGAGGGAAGGAAGTTGCGGTCCTTGAAGAACGCGGACATCTGGAATGTGCAGGAGTGAATGCCTCATCCTAGGAGCAGATGCAGTGGAGGCGAAAGAATTGGGAATAGGGGATGGAATTTTTGCAGGAGGGTGGGTGGGAGGAGGTGTATTCTAGGTAGCTGTGGGAGTCGGTGGGCTTGAAATGGACATCAGTTTCTAGCTGGTTGCCTGAGATGGAGACAGAGAGGCCCAGGAAGGTGAGGGATGTGTTGGAGATGGCCCAGGTGAACTTGAGGTTGGGGTGAAAGGTGTTGGTGAAGTGAATGAACTGTTCGAGCTCCTCTTTGAGCAAGAGGCAGTGCTGATACAGTCATCAATGTAACGGAGGAGGAAATGGGGTTTGGGGCCAGTGTAGGTGTGGAGGAGGGACTGTTCCACCTAACCTACAAAGAGGCAGACATAGCTTGGGCCCATGCGGGTACCCATGGCCACCCCCTTTGTCTGTAGGAAGTGGGAGGAATCGAAAGAGAAGTTGTTGAGGGTGAGGACGAGTTCGGCTAGACAGATCTAGTCTCCATCTCAGGCAACCAGCTAGAAATCAATATCCATTTCAAGCCCACTGACTCCCACATCTACCTAGAATACACCTCCTCCCACCAACCCTCCTGCAAAAATTCCAACCCCTATTCCCAATTCCTTTGCCTCTGCTGCATCTGCTCCCAGGATGAGGCATTCCACTCCCGCACATCCCAGATGTCCGCGTTCTTCAAGAACCGCAACTTGCCCCCTGCAGTGGTCGAGAACGCCCTCGACCGTGTCTCCCATATTTCCCGCAACACATCCCTCACGCCCCGTCCCCGCAATAACCGCCCTAAGAGGATCCCCCTTGTCCTCACATACCACCCCACCAACGTCCAGACCCAACGCATCATCCTCAGACACTTCCGCCATCTACAATCCGACCCCACCACCCGAGACATTTTTCCATCCCCACCCTTGTCTGCCTTCCAGAGAGACCACTCTCTCCGCGACTCCCTTGTTCGCTCCACACTGCCCTCCAATCCCATCACACCCGGCACCTTCCCCTGCAACTGCAGGAAGTGCTACACTTGCCCCCACACCTCCATCCCAGGCCCCAAGATGACTTTCCATATCAAGCAGATGTTCACCTGCACCTCTGCCAATGTAGTATACTGCATCCACTGTACCCGTTATGGCTTCCTCTACATTGGGGAAACCAAGCAGAGGCTTGGGGACCACTTTGCAGAACGCCTCCGCTCGGTTCGCAATAAACAACGGCACCTCCCAGTTGCAAACCATTTTAACTCATTCCTTAGACCCATTCCTGAGACAACATGTCCATCCTGGGCCTCCTGCAGTGCCATAATGATGCCACCCAAAGGCTGCAGGAACAGCAACTCATATTCTGCTCAGAAACCCTGCAGCCCAATGGTCTAAATGTGGACTTCACAAGCTTCAAGATCTCCCCTCCCCCCACTGTACCCCAAAACCAGCCCAGCTCGTCCCCTCCCCGCACTGCATCCCAAAACCAGCACAGCTTGTCCCCGCCTCCCTAACCTGTTCTTCCTCTCACCTATCCCCTTCTCCCATCTAAAGCCGCACCCCCATTTCCTACCTCCTAACCTCATCCCGCCCCCTTGACTTGTCTGTCCTCTCCGGACTGGCCTATCGTCTCCCTACCTCCCCACCTATCTTCTCCTCTATCCATCTTCAGACACCGCATCATGCGATGAGAAGTGCTCCTAGAGACTGATTGGGTACGGGTGACGTCCCTGGCAAACACAAGAAATCTTTACTCTCCCAAGATCACACACGTCAACCACAAAATCAATTTTTGGATCACATCGGCCATGATCAGTGACAAAGATAGAAATTGATGGAAGAGTTCAGCGGGTCTGGCAGTATCTGTGGAGAGAAATCAAAGTTAACATTTGAGGTCGAGAAACCCTTCCTCTGAACTAGGCCATGATCATTTGGAATGGTAGAGAAGGTTCAAAAGGGCCTACTCCTGCTTCTATTTTCTATATTTCTAGGAGCTTGGCTCACTTTGTAAAAAGGTGTTCAGCTGCAGTTGGGCCCTGCACCCAACTTTCTTTTAATTGAATCAATGATAGGCGCATGGAAGAGATTTCCCAATGAGATGGATGACTGAGAAATCTTTAATGGTTTTCAATAAATTAGATAGGTTTCTGTCAAGATTCAGGGCATCTTGTCAAAATGAGTTTATTGTAAATTTATCAAGGGAATAGTGCAGATGGGTGAACTGGTTCGACCAAATGTCATCACCTGACTGATGCTCTTAGAACACCTGCAACTGTGACTCATTTCAAGGCAGACGATGAGTGGGCAGACAGTTAAAATTAACTGGAGACTTGTACACCAAAATATCTCATAAGTTTTGTCAATGTTTTTAACATTCCAGCAAGGCCAGGAAGACCAGGAGTGTCCTCCTGCTGCCATTAGAAAAGCTTACTTTCTCCCTCCTTTTCAATCACAAAGTGCTTTTGAAACCCACCTCCCTGCAGCTTAACCTTAATAGCTAGCACCATTCCTTTGGTTCTATAGATTTCAGGTAGACAACGGCACTGGCAGCATGTGAGTAAGGGCTGGTTGACAAAATCTCCAAAGGCTGGCATGGTCAAAGTCAGCAGGATCTGCCCCTCCATCACCAAACTCCACTTGCCCACACCCTACATATCGGCATGATTCCTTTTCAAATGATTTGGGCAATTAGAATTTTACTAATAGTCCAACCACTGTCATCTGGGATGCTCAGTTCATGACCAGAATGGCTGCTAGTCTATCAGAAGATAGATATTAAAAGACATCATCGCTGCAGGTTGCCCACTTTCCACAGCCTCACAGATTTTTGTTAGCTCCAAGGTATCATGGGTTGGTTCTAGCATGGAAGGAGATAATTCAGTCCATTGGGTCCTTGTGGACCACTCTGTAAGAGTATTCAGATTGTCACATTTCACTGAAACCTTCCAAATATTTTCTCTTCAGATTCTGACTCAACTGCCTTCAAAAACTACAAGTGAATCTGCATCCAGTACACTTTGAGGCAGCATCTTCCAGATCCTAACAAGTTGCTGCTTGAAAAAGCTTTTTGTCATGTCACATTCAATTCTTGCAAATTCACCTTAAATTTCTGTCAACTGGTTCGCTACTCTTCTGCTACCAGAAGCAAGTCCTATCTATGTTGTCCAGAGCCTCACATGAATTTGAATAGCTCTGTCAAACTTCCTCTCAAACTTTCCGAAAGGAAAAAAAACACTTTTTGCTTGGATTTGAAAGTTCCTCATCCCTTGAATCATTCTCATAAATATTTTCTGCACCTTCTCCAAGGCCTTCACATATGGCCAAAGATTATAACGGCCAGAACTGGATCCAATATTCCAGATTAAGCATTTCCTTGCTTTTGGAACCTATTTATTAATCCCAAAATTCCTTCTGCCACTTTCTAAACCTGCCCTGTCACCTTCAATCATTGGAGCACACATACCCCTCCGGTCTCCACTCCTGCAACCTTTTGAAGAATTAAATCCTTCGTCTTTCCTCATCCTTCCCACCTCTTCCCATTTCTTTATATTAAATTTCACCTGCCCTGAGGCCACACATACCTTCAAGCTGTCCATATTCCCTTGAGGCCAATCAATATCTTTGCTCCGTTCATAATTTTTTATCACCTGCAAATTTTGAACTGTGTCCCTAACACCTAAACCTGGGTCACTCTTATTGATCGAAAAAAGCTGTGTTCAAATTCTGAGCAACTGTACTGCATATCTTTCTCCAAGCTGAAAAAAAGTAACTTTCTCCCATTGCTCTTTACTTCCTGTCACTCAACGAACTTATTATCCATGAGCTGAATTTTACTGGATGTCGACTTGGTGTTTTTCATCAAGTTACGTGAATGGGCTCTCTCTGCCAAGGCCTCGCAAATTTTCTCATGCTACCATTCAAAACTCATCTCAATAACTTGCTATTACTCCCCTAAGGCACTCTTTCTTTCCGATTCCAGCACAATTCTCCCTGTCATCACTGGCAGAAGTACTTGTCAGAGCCAGGGTATCCCTGGCACCGGCATTATCTTTAACCTCAAGCTGTTGCACCCAGTCAGGCATTAGTCCATAGTTGTCAATCCTAAGTTGTCTTTCATGATCAATGTAGTGGCATAGGAGCTATTCATCAAGGCTGTTCAGGGCACATGCGTGCATTTCTGACACTTGCTTACACAAAATGTTCCCGTCCATAGCCACATCCTATTCTTACAACCATCTCAAAGTAACTTCCATTCTTTCCCCCATGTTCATGTAATCCCCCAGCATCATCCTGTTGTTCAATGTGGAACTGTGTCATACAAGGTAAACTTCAGTCACTTCAAAACATTCACCTTGAACAGGAAACAATCGAGCAGAAGCTCCATTTGCCTCTCAGAATGGAGGTGGACTGCTTCTATGTTGAATTTTTATATGCACTCGTGGAACATGGGCATCACTGGCTGACCAGCATTTATTGCCCATTCCTAGTTGTCCTTGAGAAGGCAGTGGTGAGCTGCCTCCTTAAACTGCTGCAGCTCACATATCTCGTGCCAACAAAGTTACATTCAACAACTGATCATTGCACTCAGCTCTCATCTGCTGGAACCAGCTGATAACTAAGTTTGGCTTGCAGAACACATGCAGTTGTACACTGTCATGCACAAGATGACATTCTCCCTGCCGGGGGTCATTGACACGATGGTAGAGTCCATACTTCTCAACCAGGATATTTTGGTTCAAGCTCCATCTGCTGCAGAGATATATCATAACTTGTCTGAACAGGTCAATTGGAAAATATATAACACTCTTGCTCAATGTCTTCATCTTCTTCATTGAGATTGCTACCACTCTCCCAGTTCATTGCTTCCATCACAAGCCCTCATTGCCTGTTCCAGTTTGTCATTGAACATAATACAAGGATTAGATTGTACACTCTGTTCAGACTGTAACAAAAGGCAACGCCCACAGCCCCGTTCAAGCTGTAGAACCTCATCTTCACCAGGTGTTTCATCTGCTCCACCATGGCTTAGCTTGAAGAATGGGCTACATTCTATCTACTTTTGGGCTCAATAAGGGAGTTTCAACAACAGAGTCATCAGCCATAGTCACCACAGGTAGCCTTCCGCCCTAGTAATCATCATTGGAAGATATCCGGCCCCTCAAACACAACAAAACATGAGAAGTCTCAAGGATAAAGGCAACCCAGCGTATTGGGCACAACCCCACAGTAGCAGCACTGGTGAGCACAGATGACTTGCACACTAATGGACCAGAACCCTTTTCTTTTGATAAATTTAGCCACATTATGATGTGGCCCTCTGAATACAGCGAGTGTTTTTTTTAAGAAGTCGCTAGAGTCTTAATAGACCATGGAGCTGCTCCATCTGTCACTCTCTCTCTCTCTTTCTGCCAAGATTGCTGCCCTGACCTCAATGTGGGGAAAGGAGATGGAAGTGGTGTGATCTGGCACAATAGCGTCAGTAACAGCCCTGAGACATTTCTGGGTGGGCAATTGAGAAATCCTATAGAGATCCTTAGAATGAAGCAGTCACATAAAATTCAACCTTGAGGTCCACTGGGTTAGGATTGCCACCCACTCCTTCAGGTTGCAGGTCCCACTCTGGCAGCTGGCATCGTTCAGTGACTGTGTCCTGCGACAACATTGTTCTGTGTTAAATACTACAGACGGAGGAAGCGATATTCAGCATGAAATACTCTGGACCTTCAGCTGCATTCTCTTCAGGTGGAGGAAGGTCAGCTTCTGCTAGAGTTGCTGGAGGTCTTGGGCTTGCTGGGGCATCTGTTCTTCCTCTACTTCTCTGTTTTTCTGTTGCAGTGCAGCAACAGTTTCGAGAACCCATCCTGTGGCCATCAATTACACTTGCAATGAACCTGCGTGGGGAGCAGAGGAAACAGAACAACTCCTGAGTAATGTGAGCAGCCAGCATTCACATCACTCAAAAATGCCGACTTAACATTGTCCTCCTTATAGTGAAACATGCAGAGGGTTATTTCTTGGATCTTGGATCTTATTCTGATAAATGTAACTCCAGTCATTTCGCAAAGAGACAGTAACTGGTTGTAAAGGCTGCATTTAGTACAGATCCTACTCCTCTCAGTCTCACATCATCTGAGAATGGCATCCTGATCATGTTCCACCCAGCTTCAAACATAATGCACAACTATAAGAACAGCAAGTTGCATTATACTTACATACTCCCAAGCTCCTGTGAGTTCTTGCATTTTTTTAAAAATTCATTCCTAGGGTAAGGACATTGCTGGCCAGGCAGCATTTATTGCCCATCCCTAATTTCCCAGAGGGCAGTTAAGAGCCAACCACATTGCTGTGGGACTGGAGTCACTTGAACACCAGGGCAGGTAAGAAAGGCTGAAAGATCTGCTGAGGCTGTAAATCGGGAACAAAAACAGGGAGTTGTTAGAAAAGTTCAGCAGGTCTGGCAGCATCTGTGAAGAAAAGTCACTTCTGAGGAAGGGTCACCGGACCCGAAATGTTAACTCTGATTTTTCTTCACAGATGTTGCCAGGCCTGCTGAGCTTTCCCAGCAACTTGTTTTTGTTTCAGGTAAGAGCGGCAGTTTCCTCCCCCAAACAGCTTTAATGAAGCGGATGGGATTTTCCTGACAATTAATAATGGATTCATAGTCATCAGACTCTGAATTCCAGGTTTTTTTCATTGAATTCATTTCTACCATTTGTCATAGCAGTATTCAAACCTGGGTCCCTGGACCTTACATGGGTCTCTGAGTTAACAATCCAGTGGTAATACCACTAAGTCATCACTTTCCGGTTATCTTTGTCCTGTGTGGCCTACAGGTGCTATTTTTAAGGTTGTTCGGGATTAGTTCAACCTCAAGGGGTTGTCTACCTTCTATCTATAAAGGCCAATGTCATGGTCAAGATTGCTTGTGACCAAAATTTGCTCCCAGACAGTTGCACAGTGCATGCATTTCACATGCATGATGATACGATTGAAATGATTTCAAATCTGAACTCGAATTACATGACTGACGTATTTGTCCCTTTATTAGCTCCTATTGCTCTGAAGTAAAGCCTGCATTTTGTGACAGATGAAGAAAACAGACTCCGCCCACTCCAAGTGTGATGACAATCATTTCTCATCCTTTCATTTTAAGGATCAAGAGATGTGGGAGGCAGCACAGAATGTGCTGGGCACCACGAATCATAGGCTTAGGCTGGTCAAAAGTGCAGAAAGGCAGTGCAGAAGTGGATCGGAAATGTGCCAGCATGATGTGTAAAGGTAAGTATGCGTTGGAAGACACCTTCCTTGGACATGGAGTGCATGTGGCCAATGGCCATGGAATATGCCTTGAGACGTTTGTGCCAGGTATCCAAGACGGAGGATCAGAGGAGAAAGCAGGTAACCACTTTGAGAATTCCTGACATGAAAGTCAATGTCTCATTTCTGCCCAATGGGAAAAGAATAGTAAAATGCATGTTCATGTGGTGAGATTAGGTAATAATGAAAGATAATCCATGTAAATAGGCCTCTCATTGGTCACTAGTGAGAATCTGTTCTTGACATCCACGACTTGGTTGGAAAATGTGTCTTTGATCTTTATGTCAAGAAATGCCTCACTTGACATATCACCCAATTTTCTCACTGTAACCCACATTATTCGGGCACTGGGAAAAGCAGCCTCATGCGACCACTGTCCCAGTAATTCGGAGGCTTTGGCTTTACTGGCAAGTATCTCACGAGGTACTTTACTAAATACCTTTCAGAAATCCGTGTACACAACATCAGTCACATTATTCTCATCAAACCTCTCTGTTACTTCATCAGAAAAACTCAAACTATTTAAACGTGAATTGCCTTTAAGAAATCCATTCTGGCCCCCTTTAATTAATCTACTTTTTTCTAATTGATCATCAAATTTGTCCCATCAATGTTATTAATCATTTTATCAAATGCAGTTTTAATTTTAGCATATTATATGGGGCAACTAAATAGAAATATTTCCAGATTTATACAAAATTCAAACTTGGACAATACAATTGCTGCAGCCCGAATTGAATAAATAATTCTGTTTGTATTACTTGGAGATGCTATAAGGTTGGTTGAAATTTATTCATCCAATCTAAACACAATTACCTGCAAGTTGAACCAAGCCATATATCACAGCCATGGAAAACAAACTTTGAGTCTTCTGGGAGTTGGTATGCAGTTAGGAACTGGCGAAGATAAATAACATTTTCGGAGATTTAAAATTAAAAATGAAATGTATCCAACCAATCTTTAAAATCCAATTATACTTGAAACAGCCAGAGAGTAATAATAAACTCTGCATAATTCCCCTATTAAGTTACTAAAAGTAGTTATCTCATTAAAGATGGCTTTAAAATGTGACAGAGAGATCATACTTCATAGCATCGTAACTAGTTCATTCTAAATTTTAGCTCCTCAAAATAGCCAGAATTTCAATCTCATTATTAATACTCATTAATAAATAAGTGGAATGATATTTGCCTGCTGCAGGAGAGTACACCAGGAGCAGCACCAGGCCAACCAAAGAAATGAGGTGCTAACCTGGTGAAGCTATAACACATGACTACTGGCATTCCAAACATCATAAGCATCAAATGGCAGACAGAGTTAAGCGATCCTACAATCATTAGGTCAGATCTAAGCTCTGCAGTTTTGCCACACCCAGTAGAGGAAGCGGCTCCACAAGTCTTTCATGAAGAGGGAGCCCAGTACATCTGTGTAAAAGTTAAGATTTAAGGATTTGCAACAATCTTCAGTCAGAAGTATTGAGTGGATGTTTCATCTTGGCTTCCTCCAGTTTCAGATGCCAGTCTTTAGCCCATTTAATGTTATCCATGTGACATCAAAAAATGCCTGAAAACATTGAATTTGCTCATGCCGTGGGCCCTGATAATATCCTGGTCAAATCACTGAAGACATGTGGTCTAGAACATACCACACTGCTAGCCAAGCTGTTCCAGTGGAACAACAATTCTGGTATCTATCCTGGAAAACTGAACAGGTATGTTCCACACTCAAAAAGCAGGACAAATCTAGTTGGCCAACTACTGTCACAACAGTCTCCTCTTGATCATCAAATTTCTGGAGGGGATCATTGACAGTGCTATTAAGCAGCATTCACTCACCAACAACCTGCTCAATAGCCAGTTTCAAAGAAGAATTATTGAAGAGGGTAAGCAAGGCTATTAGCAAATAGTGGGAGACTAGGAGCGAATCTCCATATCTGCTTCAAAAATCTGACATAGGTTCAGTGGGATAAATGGCATCCTCTGTACTATTCTGTTTCTCCAAATGAAACACAGCAATTTGTTATAATTAGAAAGTCAATGTAGTGTTATTGACTGGAAGATCAGCTGGAAGAATCACGATACTTCCCACAGCTTAAACAAAATGACAAAGGTCACGTGTGGTTGCACCAGAAAAGCTGCAGTGTAGAATATACATGCATATAAATGAAAGAAAGGAAATATTACAGTACATACATGCCAAAAATATTGCAGCAATGTAGGTAAAATGCTGCATCTGCTTGAAGTGAACAGAATAGCATTAATGAAAATTATGCCATAGATAATTATGTGATGGCAACACAATATATTGAATTTCAATGCCCCAAATCTCCATCTCAATCACTACTTTCTTTATAGCTCAGATCAAAAACTGAGATTCAAGAATGTGAAAGTGAGGGACCATATGAAATAAGTTAAATAAGTTACATAGCACAGAAACAGCCCATGCAAATAAACTGCTGTCAGCTATGTTTATTCTCCATGGTCTCCCATGCTATCAGCATAACCGTCTATTCAATTCTCCATCTTGTATGGACCCACAGCTTTTCCTTCATATATCATGAAATTACACATATCAATGAACTATAGTCTGCTTAGGTTGGACAAAGTCAACATGCACCTACACATTGAAATTTGGCACATTATTGATTTATTGGAGTAGTGGTTTCCAAACAGCACGCAGCCATTGAACACGCGACAACACCAAGTGGAAACTTCAGTGTCATGGGCCGAAAACAATGTCAGAAAATCTTTCTTTAATGCTGCTTGGAAGACCTCCCTCAGTTGCCACGATAGCAGGCTTTAATCTGCTTGGGAGAATAGTTGTGCTACGCTTCAGTCAAGCAGAAACTCCTCAGCTGCTGCCTTCCTGTCAGAAACATTGCTTGTTCAAATTTCGCTGCACACATCCTGTCCAATCCTTTGCAGTTTAGAGGGATCAGCGATAACCAAGTTACCCTACTGGGCACACTCACAACATCGGACACTGCCTGAGGCCAGCACCAATTTTCACTCTGCATATCATCCAAACTTCCTTCTTATAAGCCACTGTACTCCTGTTCCCTGACAACGGAACTCTTCAGCATTATTCACTTCACTTTTGTCACTAGATAAAATTTGAAATCTTCCTGCTCATTAAGCTTTTTAAATGGCAGGCCTAACCACCTAGAAAATATTTGCTTGTCAAGTTGACTGTCTTAAACAATCTCATTCTTAAGCACCTTTAAAAACTGCTGTGGAAAGGAACACTAGACATTTTACTAGTTGTAGAATCATTAGCACAGAAGTAGGACATTCAACCGGTCATGCCAATGCCAGCCTTTGGAAGCAGTTACTAATTAGCCCCCCCACAGCCCCTGTTCTTTCCCTGCATTGCTGCAATTCTTTCACCTTCAAATATTTGCCCAACTCTCATTTGAAAGAGAATTAGCTTCTGTCACTTTTTCCAGCAGTGCATTCCAGATCTTAGTAACTCGTTGTATTTGTTCATTCATTTTAGCACGCATCATCTGAGCTACTTTGTCAATAACTGAGTAAACAGAGGAAACTATCACTCCTGATGCTCTGAAAGATCGTGTGACTCGGCCATTTGACTCATAGAATTGTTCTTGTTCAATTGCTCAGCTATCGCATGTTATTTTCATTCGTCTGTATGTTCCTACAAATAAAAATCATCCTTTGACCAAATTAAATGAATCTGGTTCAGCAAGCTCCTTTGGTAATGTCTATTCTAATTGTTGTGAAAATGGTTGTGGATTATGGCTGACAAAATCAACCACGCCACACCAGAGCAGGGGCTGCGGGTGGGGGGGGGCGCGGATTAGTAACTTGTTACAGGCAACAAGAAAGCCTCCTAAGTCTTTAATACAGCTGATAGGAAACTCTGCACCATTTTGAGGCCTAAATAAAATTGGTGTGCAGGGTTCATACCTGATATAGGTGTAAGGTATATTGTAAGTTTGGATATCAGCTAAACCCATGGCTGAAGATCCATCTCTGGTATTGTGTTACCTTGAATTCAGCTGGAACAGATCAGGAAATCCAGGTCTATCTGTACCTAGCAGGAATACTTGAAGGGATCACTGCATGCCTCAACCAAAACTATTTAAAATATTCTGGTTTAAATAAGAAGTTTGGAAGTGCAGGATTGATCTTCCAAATGATCATTAAAACTACATCACTCGCAGCCAGCCACTGCTTACCCCTCTTACTCAACAGCGTAGTCACTAATGTTCTCACTCACCCTAAAATTCTCCAATTATAACCAATTATAACTACGCCTTCATCTAATTGATTCCAAGACCCAGATCTTTGTCACCATGGCACACCTAAGAGCAGCCCTTTAATCATCTCAATTGCTATTCATTTTTTATGATTGCCCTTCTTCAGCAAGTCCTTCCCATTTTTCATAATTCCCAGTTGATCTCCTTTAAGAGTTACCTGAGAGCCACTGCTGGCTTCAACATGTTTGAATCCTTCTTGCTGGCAAACGACACCACGTGCCAGTCAGATATCCATTCCAGTAGAGAGAAGGCCCACTATCACAATGCATCTTGGACCTACTCGCTCAGGAGTTTCCATGGAAATGATCAGGCCAACTGTATTACCCTGAAATCAACTGCTTTGTGGTGGGCTCCCCTGACATACACTAAAATTGTGGCAAAAATTTAACACAACCACAAAGCAAACACCCAGTCCTTGATCTGAAACTGGGTTGGTGTGATCCTTCTTATATTGCCACCATCATTTGATGGTATGAAAGACAAATACAGAGGGATCGCTTTGACTTTAATTAGGTAAAATAACAAACATTCTATCATGCTGGCACAGTTTTCTGCAGGCTGTTGAATCAGAATCCTGGAATAAGACAAACTTTGAGATTGTCTTGTCATTCATTATTACTAAGAATTATTTGACATAAAACAATGCTAACATCCTTCCCTCCCACCTATCCACCCCTCCCTCCTCACTGACCAAACCCAGCCCTATCTAGACACCTTTATTAGCTTCATCCCCGCCTCCTTGACCTGTCCGTCTTCTCTCCCACCTATCTGCTCCACTATCCACTTTTTATCACCGCACCCCACCTCTATTTATTTCAGAGCCCCCTTCCCCTCCCCCGTTTCTGAAGGAGGGTCCAGACCTTAAACGTCAGCTTTCCTGCTCCTCGGATGCTGCCTGACCTGCTGTGTTCCTCCAGCTCCCCACCCTGTTATCCTTGTATGACTCCTTCGGGATTATCTGTGCTGCGGTCTCTTTCAACGCCTTTCAGGCAGTTTAGGTTCACTGGTTTCATGAGTAAAATAGAGAAGGAAAAAGATTTTTCCCTTTAAAGTGTCATCCACCTGCCTTCTAATGTTTTTAAAATATATTCATCTACAGGAAGTGGCCGTCACTAGCTTGAGCAGTATTTATTGCCCATCCCGAAATACACTCACCAATGTGTTGGTGAGTTGCCAATTTGAACTGCTGCAGTCCTGGTAGTGAAGGGACATCCACATTGCTGGTAGGTTGAGAGTTTAAGTATTATAGAGGTAGAAGCATAGATTGGATGGTAATACAAGGGTGCAAAATAAAACCTGGTTACAAAAAGGCTAAAAATAAATTTGAATGTTGAGCAACATTTAAAATGACACTTTGGACCACCTGGGAAACACGAGAACCCCATCTGGGTGTCTTCCTGAAGCCAAGAGCTAACAATTAACACCAAATGGCAAATATCTTTTGATGTCCAATCAGTGAAATGATGTGGATTACTTTTAATCAGTCTTTTCAATTTGTTTGAAGTGTCATCCGATAGAATATCTTTAATTCCTTCCAGTCACTTCAATTTAAACACCAATATCGAACCAACCTCCTTTGTAATAATAAAAACCTGCCTCCTTGGGCTTTTTCACAAAGTTAGCTAACAGAGCCAGACTAGCTTGTGGCCATTTTCTCTAGGCCTCCGTCAGATCTACTTTGTACAGAGGAAAATGTGTTTGGTCGGGGGTCGAAAGCCTTAATAATGTGAAGAGCCATTTGTTAAATTTAGTTAGAAACACAATATCTTAAGAGCTAATATGTTTTACACAAATGCCAAGAATGATAAAGAAGAAGACACATTCACGTTTCAATAAAATTGTAAACGTCTATCCAAACACTTTCTCACAACTGTATTAATAAAAGTAAATAAGCCTTTTAATCACCATTAAAATGGATATGATTGACCAAGGTTGAAAGATAAACAGGAGCCCTTAATGAGCCTCATGTGGCTCTTGAACTGCAGGTTACAAACCTTTGTATTGGATTTTATAGCCATTCCCGTGGCTTAAGATGATCTGGGATCTTCTTCGTTTAGCTAATAATTTCACTTTGAAGTTTCAATTGTATCAGTTAAGTAACATGGACTCAATTATCCAATAGTGACCCATAAATTATGATGAAAGTGAGCATATTTTCTCTTCAATTATATGGTTATGCTGTGCTAACAGCCATGTAGGATGGCCGCCAGCTGACACACTGCCAGTGATTGGATCCAAGCACTGCTCAATTTTCAGTGCAATTGAAGCACAGTATGTGATGCTTTTGCATTTCACATTTTGTGTTTCTCTGACTGTGTCCTGAACTTTCCTCTCTGTTGCCCCAAACATGAGCCAAGATTCACTCACTCTGTCTCCCTTCCGATTACAAATACAACACACAGCATTCTTTGAGGCTGATGGGCATTTTTCAGTCCATAAGTTGTGCACGGTCATGTGACTCAGTGTCAACATTTACCAAGAGTTCCACTTCTGAATCTGCTGGCTAGTTTCTTTATGTTTCAATGGCCATAAGGTTCCTGACTTATTAAACATCTCAATTAGAGGTTTAATTTCAACATCCAACAACCACAGCAATTCATCATCTAGAACAGTTACTGGAAAATTATTTTCTATTATATATTCTTTCAATTTATTGGAAGTCATTACACTTTCTTCCTCAAATCTTTAGCATCTTTCATTTCTATTATAAGCTCTTTGTAACTATAAATCATGAAATTCATGTCATAGTCTAAATTGACGCTTATATGATTGTCGGGTGAGGCTAAAAGAAGTTCAAATTATCAATTTCATGACATTATAATGTGTTCTATTTCTAACAATTCAAGTGCTTTTAAAAAATTGTCAGCAATGTTTTAAGTTCCATGATGTTTAAACATCTTTAAAGTTGGAACAAAGCTCTAATCAAAAAAATGAAAATTTGCCACGATCAACCGTGCCTCCCCCGACTGGTGCAGTACATGTTACAGGCAATTGTATCCATGATTCATCAAATTATCATACCTTCTCCCTTTCATTAGTCTTTCAATACTTCCCTTTCACATCAGTGTTTTCATCTACTGGTTGGATTGTATGCTTCATTAACTCAACTCCTTGATGCAAATCACAAGGACTGGGACAGTCAGATGGTAAGAGCTGATCCACTTTCTCTCAACCCACACGTGCCAATTGCAGGATATCCTAATGGAAGTGATATGCTATTACCAATACATTGTCTATATGTCTACATGTGGCAAAGTGTAGAGCTGGATGACAGCTGGATGAACACAGCAGGCCAAGCAGCATCTTAGGAGCACAAAAGCTGACATTTTGGGCATAGACCCTGATGAAGGGTCTAGGCCTGAAACGTCAGCTTTTGTGCTCCTGAGATGTTGCTTGGCCCGCTGTGTTCATACAGCTCCACACTTTGTTATCTCGGATTCTCCAGCATCTGCAGTTCCCACTATCCCTAGATAATCTGCTTGATGGCACTACATCTTCAAACATTCACTCCCTTCATAAGTGACACGCAGTCGCAGTGTTGTGCACCATCTACAAGATTCACCTCAGAAAATCACCAAAGCACCTTAGACAATAAAACTTCCAAGCCCACAAACACTACCATATCAAAGGACAAAGATGGGAACTCTTCAACCTGGTTCCATTCACCACCCTGAGTTGGAAATATATCTCCACCCCTGCAGCATAGCTGGGAGAGTAATGGTTTAGTGGCATTATTGCTGGACTGTTAGACTAGACACCCAGGTAATGTTCTGGGGACCCAGGTTCAAATCCCACTGCTGCAGATAGTGGAATTTTAATTCAATTTAAAAAAAAAATCTGGATCTATTCTCAGTTTTTGGAAAAATCCATCTGATTCACTAAAGTCCTTTAGGGGTGGAAACTGCCATTTTTACTGGTCTGACATACACGTGACTCCAGACCAATCTGGAATGTGGCAATGGGGTTGACTCTTAGCTGTCTTCTGGGAAATTAAGGACAAGCAATAAATGCTGGCCTAGCCAGCACCACCCTTACCCGGTGAATGAATGTAGAAAAGTAAAGCTGGATCAAAATCCTGGAACTCCAGTCCCAAACAGCATCGAAGCTCACTCCACCTTCTCAAGGGCACGAAATGCTGGCTACATCAGCTAATGAAGAAAATCCCCTAGGAAATTTTTTTAAAAGGACAAAATTTTATCACTTGACATATTTTCTGTCATTTTCACCACAGCCAGCGGTGCACAAAATAACAGCTGTGGACATTTGAGTATGCAACTGTTTCCATGGGTCGAGATACACTACTATTATCAACATTGCGACTCTGAACACATAGCTTCCAGCATCCTGTAGGAAGGCTTGAGCCCGTTTCAGCTGCCCAGCATGACAGTCATTAGGAGTACTGCCAGATATGTTGATCTAGAGAGATGTGTCAATCTGAAGGTCCAAAAAAAAATCCAAGCCTACATATCTTCCACCACAGCTCAGTTCAACAGAGCAGCAGAGTTTACCATCTGCCTACTTCTGAGAGAAGATAATGAAATGTGAGGCTGGATGAACACAGCAGGCCCAGCAGCATCTCAGGAGCACAAAAGCTGACGTTTCGGGCCTAGACCCTTCATCAGAGAGGGGGATGGGGTGAGGATTCTGGAATAAATAGTGAGAGAGGGGGAGGCGGACTGAAGATGGAGAGAAAAGAAGATAGGTGGAGAGGAGAGTATAGGTGGGGAGGTAGAGAGGGGATAGGTCAGTCCAGGGAAGACGGACAGGTCAAGGAGGTGGGATGAGGTTAGGAGGTAGGAGATGGAGGTGCGGCTTGGGGTGGGAGGAAGGGATGGGTGAGAGGAAGAACAGGTTAGGGAGGCAGAGACAGGTTGGACTGGTTTTGGGATGCAGTGGGGGGAGGGGACGAACTGGGCTGGTTTTGGGATGCGGTGGGGGAAGGGGAGATTTTGAAGCTGGTGAAGTCCACATTGATACCATTGGGCTGCAGAGTTCCCAAGCGGAATATGAGTTGCTGTTCCTGCAACCTTCGGGTGGCACTGCACGAGGCCCATGATGGACATGTCATCTAAAGAATGGGAGGGAGGGTGGAAATGGTTTGCGACTGGGAGGTGCAGTTGTTTATTGCGAACCGAGCGGAGGTGTTCTGCAAAGCGGTCCCCAAACCTCCACTTGGTTTCCCCAATGTAGAGGAAGCCACACCGGGTACGATGGATGCAGTATACCACATTGGCAGATGTGCAGGTGAACATCTGCTTAATACAGAAAGTCATCTTGGGGCTTGGGATAGGGGTGTGGGAGGAGGTGTGGGGGCAAGTATAGCATTTCCTGCGGTTGCAGGGGAAGGTGCCGGGTGTGGTGGGGTTGGAGGGCAGTGTGGAGCGAACAAGGGAGTCACGGAGAGAGTGGTCTCTCCGGAAAGCAGACAGGGGTGGGGATGGAAAAATGTTTTGGGTGGTGGGGTCGGATTGTAGATGGCGGAAGTGTCGGAAGATGATGCGTTGTATCCGGAGGTTTGTGGGGTAGTGTGTGAGAACGAGGGGGATCCTCTTTGGGCGGTTGTGGTGGGGGCGGGGTGTGCGGGATGTGTTGCGGGAAATGCAGGAGACGCGGCCAAGGGCGTTCTCGACCACTGTGGGGGGAAAGTTGCGGTCCTTGAAGAACTTGGACATCTGGGATGTGCGGGAGTGGAATGCCTCATCGTGGGAGCAGATGCGGCGGAGGCGGAGGAATTGGGAATAGGGGATGGAATTTTTGCAGGAGGGTGGGTGGGAGGAGGTGTATTCTAGGTAGCTGTGGGAGTCGGTGCGCTTGAAATGGACATCAGTTACAAGCTGGTTGCCTGAGATGGAGACTGAGAGATCCAGGAAGGTGAGGGATGTGCTGGAGATGGCCCAGGTGAACTGAAGGTTGGGGTGAAAGGTGTTGGTGAAGTGAATGAACTGTTCGAGCTCCTCTGGGGAGCAAGAGGCGGCGCCGATACAGTCATCAATGTAACGGAGGAAGAGGTGGGGTTTGGGGCCTGTGTAGGTGCGGAAGAGGGACTGTTCCACGTAACCTACAAAGAGGAAGGCATAGCTGGGGCCCATGCGGGTGCCCATGGCCACCCGCTTAGTCTGTAGGAAGTGGAAGGAATCGAAAAAGAAGTTGTTGAGGGTGAAGACGTGTTCGGCTAGGCGGATGAGAGTGTCAGTGGAGTGGGACTGGTCGGGCCTGCGGGACAGGAAGAAGCGGAGGGCCTTGAGGCCCTTCCTGGACACCTCAGTCTCCATCTCAGGCAACCAGCTTGTAACTGATGTCCATTTCAAGCCCACTGACTCCCACAGCTACATAGAATACACCTCCTCCCACCCACCCTCCTGCAAAAATTCCATCCCCTATTCCAAATTCCTCCGCCTCCGCCACATCTGCTCCCACGATGCGGCATTCCACTCCCACACATCCCAGATGTCCAAGTTCTTCAAGGACCGCAACTTTCCCCCCACAGTGGTCGAGAACGCCCTTGACCGCGTCTCCCGCATTTCCCGCAACACATCCCGCACACCCCGCCCCCACCACCACCGCCCAAAGAGGATCCCCCTCGTTCTCACACACCACCCCACAAACCTCCGGATACAACGCATCATCCTCCGACACTTCCGCCATCTACAATCCGACCCCACCACCCAAGACATTTTTCCATCCCCACCCCTGTCTGCTTTCCGGAGAGTCCACTCTCTCCGCGACTCCCTTGTTCGCTCCAAACTGCCCTCCAATCCCATCACACCCGGCACCTTCCCCTGCAACTGCAGGAAATGCTACACTTGCCCCCACACCTCCTCCCACACCCCTATCCCAAGCCCCAAGATGACTTTCCACATTAAGCAGATGTTCACCTGCACATCTGCCAATGTGGTATACTGCATCCACTGTACCCGGTGTGGCTTCCTCTACATTGGGGAAACCAAGCGGAGGCTTGGGGACCGCTTTGTAGAACACCTCTGCTCGATTCGCAATAAACAACTGCACCTCCCAGTCGCAAACCATTTCCACTCCCCCTCCCATTCATGGACCTCCTGCAGTGCCACAATGATGCTACCCGAAGGTTGCAGGAACAGCAACTCATATTCCGCTTGGGAACCCTGCAGCCATATGGTATCAATGTGGACCTCACCAGCTTCAAAATCTCCCCTTCCCCCACTGCATCCCAAAACCAGCCCAGTTCGTCCCCTCCCCCCACTGCACCACACAACCAGCCCAGCTCTTCCCCTCTACCCACTGCATCCCAAAACCAGTCCAACCTGTCTCTGCCTCCCTAACCTGTTCTTCCTCTCACCCATCCCTTCCTCCCACCCTAAGCCGCACCTCCATCTCCTACCTACTAACCTCATCCCACCTCCTTGACCTGTCTGTCTTCCCTGGACTGACCTATCCCCTCCCTACCTCCCCACCTATACTCTCCTCTCCACCTATCTTCTTTTCTCTCCATCTTCGGTCTGCCTCCCCCTCTCTCCCTATTTATTCCAGAGCCCTCACCCCATCCCCCTCTCTGATGAAGGGTCCAGGCCCGAAACGTCAGCTTTTGTGCTCCTGAGATGCAGCTGGGCCTGCCGTGTTCATCCAGCCTCACATTTCATTATCTTGGATTCTCCAGCATCTGCAGTTTCCATTATCACTGATACTTCTGAGGGAAGGCCCATTTTGTACTTTTCAAACTGCAGTTTAGAAATGATTGCCTGTCTTGAGACTTGTTTGAACACAGGGTGTGGGGAAGGGGTCACTTAAATTAACAGGGAGATGGGGCACCCTTGCTGTCCTTGATTCTAGGGCAGAGCTGGCGCTGTCCACTTCAGTGCCTGACTGGCACTAAACACAGCAGGCTTTCCCAAAGGTGACACAGGAGTCCTGTCAGCCCTCCCTCGTGCTGGAGGCGCCCATCACCTGGATTAAATACTGCCTGGAATCTTCTTTATGGTGGCTCAGAAGTTAATACTGCTGCCTCACAGTGCCAGGGACCTGGGTTCAATTCTACCCTCAGGCAACTGTCTGTGTTGAGTTTGCACATTCTCACCATGTCTGTGGGGGTTTCCTCCAAGAGCTCCAGTTTCCTCACACAGTCCATAAGATGTGCAGGCTAGGTGGATTGGCCATGCTAAATTTCCCATTGTGTTTAGAGATGTGTAGATTTGGTGGGTTATGGGGGAATGGTCTGGATGGGGTGCTGTGTGGACTTGTTGGGCCAAAGGGCCTGTTTCCGCACTGTAGGGTTTCTATGATTGTTCATATTGCCATTTTTTGCCACAGCACTCCTGCTATTTCTAAAGTAAGTTTTTGGAAGTTTTACTGAAATGTGAATATTATTTGCACTGCAATGGGTTAACAGCTCTGCTGCCAGTTGATGGGAGTGCATCATCAGATTATGTGTAACTGAGAGTGAGAGAGCAAGGTTCAGAAGAAGTCATGCTACAGACAACCTGGAAATAGTATAATAACCAAGAGGAGTTTTACAGCATACAATAACATGGTTTCCAACTCACTCCTATTGAAGATGTGCCGACCCTGAGTGATGGTATTACCACTACATCATCCCAATGTGCTGGTGATCATAAATACAAAATTTGGGCTTTTATCTTTTAACCTTACATTCTCAAGAGTAATTGATTCAGCAGTACTTCCTAAAATAGATCTCAGTCACTGTCAGTGGAAGCTGAATATTTTCAGATACCTGCCCTTAAAGATTTCTGAGTAACCCAATGGAGTATCAAATATTATTTTGCAGTGTCTGTGTCAAATTAACAGTGGACTAATACTGCAAAGCAGTTTTTGATTTGGCAGCTCACATCTAGATTTTTCAGGAACCAAGTAATTTCACTGGCAAATGAAGTAAATACGGTTTAATTCCCATTCCAGCTGAGATAGATTGGGATCTGCCTCCTCACCCTGCCCCTGAGAGTGTAACCTTGCAAAACTACCTCCACTGTCAAAAATGACCAAGGAAAACAGCTCTGGGTGAAGCATCAGTAGACCACAAGGCTAGGATTTGCCACCCTGTAGAGAACTCATTGAATAGAATGCAATGGCATAGAGATTATAAATGAAAACACTTGGCAGATACTGGATGGACAACACTAATCAAGCAAAATGGACCAATTGCTGACAATATCATCTATTCCCTGTTTAAGATGTTTAAAAGACAACTTCAAGATGAAAGGCAAAATGAATTATTCTATCCAACCCATATAATCCACATATATAGTCATACAGGTACAAAATACCAGTGACACACGCTGGAATATTACAAGTCAGGTGCCCATGCACTCATACGAGATAGGAGCAGGAGCAGGAATCAGCCATCTGGCCCATCAAGCCTGCTCCACCATTCAATAAGATCATGGCTTATCCTTTTGTGGACACAGATACGGGGAGAATGTGTAACTCTACGCAAACGATCATCTTAGGTTGGAATTGAATCCAGGCCCCTAGTGCTGTGAGGGAGCTGTGCAACCCCATGCCAGTCAAGTCCTTCATCAACCCTCACATGACATTGCCTGCTGCCAGCTTCAGACTGGCTTGGGAATAGTTCCCGTGGCTGCAACATCACTTGAGGGTTCAGGGCAGGGAGCTCTGCAACATGGTTCGGCTGGAGTAGCACTAGCTACCTTCTACTGTACCCACATGCCGCTTCCTCAGCCAGGAGGGATAGAGGTAGAAGGCAGCTTGATCCCCAGAGGGTTTAAAAGCAATGAACCAACCATTCCAATAAGAGCAGGAACCTGAAAATCTTAGCTGTGTGTTTAGAGGAGCAAGAAGGCATTTGTGTATAGTGACTGAGGCACCAGTGTGAGAAAGCAATAAATCTGGGAGTGAGCCAAGAGCTCAGATAAGTGTGTGACATGCTTGGGAGAGAGAAGAAGGAGCTGTGAGATGGACAGTGTTTCGTCAGGTTCTAAAAATAAAGTTGGGGTCAA
This sequence comes from Stegostoma tigrinum, assembly GCF_030684315.1. Lineage (NCBI taxonomy): Eukaryota > Metazoa > Chordata > Chondrichthyes > Orectolobiformes > Stegostomatidae > Stegostoma > Stegostoma tigrinum. Next base: position 27,635,892 of record NC_081363.1, read on the forward strand.
CTCTGCCTCATGCACTTGTCTCTGCACCACTAACTGTGACTTACCTGCCAATCCAAAAGCCCCTGTATTGCCCGACATCTGTTAGTGATCTCTAGGCACTCATTTCAACCAGGAAGGTAGCCTGATTTATTAATGTGGTCCATCCATAAACAGTGATCTGACCTAACCTCATGTTCCCTCCTTATGCTGCCTCTTTCATCTTTATAGCACTGAAAATGACTTTGCATCGGTGTAAAAACCCATAACAATGTTTTTGCAGAAATTCTAAAGCTCGGATTAGAACTCGACTGTGGCCTTCGCAATTTCAAATGTGCAATTTGTATAACTTCATACCTTTCACTGATACACTATGTTGCTATGCCTCCTGAGCACATTGCTGGATGTTCAGATTTCAAATGTTTATTGTAATCTTGAAATCGGGGGTAACTAATCATTATTAAAATGAAATAATGAATACAAAGAGCTATGAGGAAACTGGCAGTAAAATGTAACAAAAATGGAAATTACTGGAAAAACTCAGTAGGCCTAGCAGCATCAGTGGAGGGAAAGCAGAATTAACGTTTCAGGTCCCATGACCCTTCTTTACAACTGTTCTGAAGAACAAATGCTGCCAGACTTGCTGAGTTTTTCTGCAGCTGCTGTTTTTGTTTCCAATTTCAAACATCTTCCATTCTTTGGGTTTTTGGGTAGCAAAACATATACTGGTTGTTGATTCATTTCAAACACCAGTGATTTCTTCTGTGTTTCCAGGCAGCAAGCTTGCCAAACCCTACTGCATCACACAATAACAGTGCTTGAAACTGCAAAACAATCCAAAATGCACACTTCTATCTGATGTTCCACCACTGCTCTATGGTCCTCCATCTCTCTAACGCAATGCATGCTGAAATAATCAAATACACTACAGGTAAGTATACAATATATAGGGCTGATACTTAATGCTTTTGTAGCAGGATCATTTGATTTTTTTTTTGGAGGGGTTCTTGCCACAAGGCACGTGAGATTTCTCGCCATAGCTTACCAAAGCTGTCTCATTAACTAGTTACTTTGACTCTACAGTTGTCCTTCACATTTTTATCTACCCTGTACTACCAAGAATTTTTCCTGGAACAACACACCATTCACTACATTTCGTCTGAAGGACACGTAAGCAACACCATCTTTAAAAAGGTGGCTGGGCACCCAGGCAAGTGTTGACAATCTGGTTTTGCTTCTCACTGGTATTGTAACAGCACAGCAGTTACAAATTACTCATGTTACCATCATCATGGCAGTCCCTCATAGATGAGGAACACTCTCTTCCCCTCTCAGAGTGAGTCTGTGGGTAGCTGTACAGTCCAGTGTGGCTCCCTAAGGCAGTGTTAAATTTGGAGCAAAAGGTGGTCATGGGAAGGGTAGGTGGGGCATTGGTGTGACAGTGCACTCCTTACGTTCTTTTCACCTGGCTTTCGCTTTTTCCTGATGGCAAGCCACGAGGTGCTCAATGCCTTCCTGGATGCTCCTCCTCCCCTTTGGACAGTCTTGGAGCAGTGATTCCCAGGTGTCTATGGGAATGCTGCATTTCGCCAGTGAGGCCTTCAGGGTATCTCTGAAGTGTTTCATGTCGACCTGGGGCTCACCTGCCGTTTCAAAGCTGGGAGTACAGCAGCTGCTTGGGCAATCCTGTGCCAAATGTGTGGATGCCGAGCCCAGCCCACTGCAGCCAATCAAGGATGGTCAGTGCCTCATGGCACGTGGCTGACACTCCCTTCCACGTGTAATTCCATTCTCTCATTCTAGTCACCATGAAATCAAGCCACGCATATTACCTGTCTTCAACTATATCCCATCTGACCACCCACTCTAAGTCACTGCTACTCTGTACCCAATGCCCACTGGACACCCGCATCCTGCTATGGTCAAGTAGGGGAACATCACATACAGGAAATGAATCAGACAAGTCCAAACATGAGCATTAACTGACAGCCAAATGAGGTGAACATAAACAAACTAAGTCCAGTAGTTCTTCCCACCATGCAAAGCAAATTCTGGCTCCATGGCCAATGGCTATTAAACATTCCATGGTAGTATGCACTCAGCTCACATCAACTGGGCACTGGGTCTCACCCAGGTTGTCTTCCTTGTAGCAGCAGCGCACTGTCATCCACAAGATGAGCTTCCTCCAGCTCAACGTTCTTATCGCTTTCCTCAAATGAACGCATGTGTTCCTCAGCACTCAGCACATTACCATGTTGACCGCTCCAATGTTGCATAAACCATTGCACCAGGATGGAGCAGCACATTCTGCATGGAAAACACTGGAGGGCTCTCCAGACCGCTCCAGCTGTAAAAGTGTATCTTCAGCTGCCCTTCAGTCTGCTGCACCATGGCCCTAGTTCACCAAAATGGTCAAGGTACTGCACCAGCTGAGTTACATCAAAAAGGGAGAGTGCTGTGCTGATCCTCTTCCCATCCCAGACCAACCTCAACCATGAAACCTGTCACTGAATTTAATTCAGTCCATTATTAATACTTACTCAAAAAATGATGCAGCGTAGTGCCCCCGCCCACAGCACCCTTGGAAGTTTCACAAGTGGTGGGGTGCTTTTGGCCCGTGTTTACCTCCTTTTTAAGACTTTGCCACTAAGGTCAACAGCACTGAAATGCAAACATTAGGGTTGCAAGCTTTAATTACTTGGTGCAATTTGCCTTTGGCCAACATTTGAAGCCTAAGCTGCATGCATTGCAAATGAGTGAGGAAATGGTTGCCAATAATGTCAGTAGACCCCACGTCCTTCTCATATGGCAACATGGTTGAATACACATTCAGTGTGTTTGCCATGCAGGCTGTCGGCACATGCTGTAAGTTGATGTTTTGGCGTGCTCTCCAGTGAGGCGCCACCCAACCCTGAACAAATCCCTTGTGACAAGCATGGCAAGCAGCCTGTCTGTGTATCTGCATCATCAATAAGGCGGTACTGATAGCCTAGGGTTCTGGCTGAAGTGCCAACGTACTAATTGGTGTGATAAAGCTAGGCAAGGCATGGAGCTGATGGGCATAGAGGCAGGCACAAAGTCGGTCAGCAGTAGGAGAGGAAACAATCAGCCCCATGATGTAGCCGAGTCCCATCCATGATCTAAGTGCCTGATCTGTTTGCAAACTGCCCCTGTAGCAGCTTTTCAATGCTATTTTCTGGTATGCCCTGCAATCCCCTACCAAGATAGGTGCCATGATAACCATGAGGGGGTTGGCAAATAGTGGATGCCAATATCCATGGCTGCCATAACTGGTGCCTGAGAATCATGCCCTGAGCAGCACTTTGCTCCTCAGCTCGTAGAATTCCCACAGGGTGGAAGCAGGCTATTCAGTCCACACTCGTCCTCTCAAGGACAGCATCCCACCCAGACTCACACGCTTAGCCTATCCCTGTATCCTCCATTTCCTATGGCCAACCCACCTAGCCTAACCATCCCTGGGCACTATGAGCAATTTAACATGGCCATTCCACCTAAACTGCATATCTTTGGACTGTCGGAGTAAGCCAAAGCACCCGATGGAAACCCATGCAGGCTTGAGCAGAATGTGCAAACCCTATCCAGGCAGTCGCCTGAGGCTGGAATTGAACCTGGGTCCCTGGTGCTGTGAAGCAGTGGTGCTAACCACTGAGCCACATTGGCACTGTTTGCAGCCAGCAGTGAGCTGGTCACCAAGTACCTGCAGTGACTTCCAGGTCAAGAATTCTTGATATCTTGCTCATTTGGCTCACTTGGTAAGACAGGGAACTAAATATTGATGAGGTGAGTTGTGCCATTAATGAGATGTTTAACAAGTTAATCCCCCTTCAACTGGCAACTTGCCTCTGCCTTGTGAGAAAATCACCTTGCCACATAAAAGAGGTAGTGAAACATAAGCTTCTTCATGAGTCGCTTTTATCAAGACTCAAACTCTTGTTATTTCTAAAGAATTCCAAATTAACGCAAACAATTCATTGGAGTTTGAAAGACTGGGGCGTACTATCAAAAGATGCTGTATTGATATGTTGGCTAAACTACCATTACGTTGCATCAATGGAGCTCTTCCAGTTCATGTTGCAAATTGAAGTCAGGCTAAAAAGAGCTTGAAGAAAGATCAGTGGACTTGAATCTCTGTTTTCTCCTACACATGCTACCAGACCTGTTGAGTTTCTCCAACAACTATGAGTTTTGTTTTTGTTTAAAAAGGGCTTGGAGAGCTTTTCCCATCCAGGAAGGAAGTTCAGATTCTTTTCATTTCCATTTCAATTGTAGTTTGATTTTCAATTTACTTCATACTTCACCATCATCTCCAGAACCACACAGAGGCTGAATCCTACATATTTTCACCTTGGTAATTCTGCACGGAATAGAACTGAATATCAAGACAAATCCAAGCCATTCTAAACTGGACTTTTCGGTTCACAAAGTGCCGTTCAGATACATTTTGATGGTTACAAAGATATGTGCAGAGTGTGGCTGACCTATATATGCATTACTGACTTTGATTGTGTCACTCCAAGTTCCTTGAAGCAGTTTGTGAAAGATCAGACTTTTCACAATTTTCTTTATAAAAGCACTTCAAAGAAATCATTTTGGAATAAAGTTACATTTCAGCGTAAATAACATGAATTCAAAGGGATTTCAAAAGGCGATTTAGGCTGCATTAAAAACTAATAAAACCAGCTCATGTGGCATCAATGCTCACATGGGACAAGCTTGACTTTGTGCAAATGGTGTAAGACAGGCAATTTTAATTCGACCATCCATCACATCCTTTCAAGTTTTATTTCATGCTAAAAAATTTCATTAGTCAGGTGCATCACAATCTATTTTTCCATATCCATTCATGAGATCTGGGCATCATACACTGGGCCAACATTATTACGCAGCCCAAACTGCGCTATGATTCAAACACATTGTTGTGGGTCTGTAGTCACAAGAAGACTATTTTGCTTTGGTATTCATCTTACGAGAATCCTACCTTACCAACTAAAATATTTCCAGCCATTCTTAGAGGATTTGTTTGAATCTTGTGATTAAGTAGGAGTTTCGGCAGTATATTGTCACATGGATCCATTTTTAAAAAATGATTGAACCCTTTCCTGACTAATTACCAATTACCCATAAGGCTCCTTCAAAACAAAGCAAGAATCTGATGTACACAGGAATAATGCCACAACAGGTGCCTTGCTTGTGACTGACATTATCCTCGTCTACATCCTAGAGGATACAGGCAAATGCTGTTTTAGCCATCAAAGCACTGCAAAAATGTATAAGAGGAAGCTGGACAAGTTATCAAAATTAATTGTCTGCCCTGCATTCCCTGTCTAAATCACTGTTAAGTTGTAGTAGCTTTAGACACAATAATAATAAAGTTTAGAACTCTGCTAGGGGAGGGAATCCAAATCCTGAGGACATTGGTTATAGCTTCATTAACTTATCACAATCATGCTAGATCCCTTGAGGACAATAGTTTAATTGCAACGAGAATACCCAATAGAATGTCTTATTGCTGTCAGCAAGACTTTGACCTAAAAGCTATCAATAAACTAAAGAAAGGGCATTCTAAATAAAGCAGTTATATCTCACCAAACAGAAGCTTAACATTAAGATCACAATTGGGAAAAATATGAGGAAACGCTACTGAAATTGATCGATGGTTTTCCACAGATTCTTGCTTATAAATAGATGACCATTCTGCTCTAACTGCACTAAGAAAACTGCTTTTATTACAACACCAGTCATGCTGGGGTGAATTCTAATCCAAAGGAAAAAGATAGTTTTGGATCAGGAGGGAGTTTAAAGAAACAGGAATATGAATCCTCACCACAAATTACGCCTGGTTTCAGGAGAGGCGAAATGAGGATGGGAAATCTACTCTCTCCCAGGACCTGCCATGAGCCTCACTTTTACATACCATTTTAAAATTAACTCAGGATGACAGACTTTTCAAAGTCATAGCAGCTACAGAGAGGCAAGGATCATTGGCCCTTGGACCTAAGTAAATTTTCCCTCAGCCCCTGGGCACAGTTTCCCTGCCTTAACAGTACTGAGTGACTGAAAATCTCTTTTAGCCCTTCAGATCTCCCTCCATGCTGAGGGGTCCAATCTCCTTCTAGCTACATTTGAACTCTCCTTCACCTTAAGGCACCTGCCTCCCTACACCACCAGTATCTCTGCTTTCAGACTCACCCCTGTATGAAACCTTAACTGTACCCACCAAGCCAATCTCCTCCACGCCTTCAATTTGCCCCACAATGACTCCAATCTCTGAGCCTCCTCAAAACAGGTTCACCTTCACCCTAAATGCAGAGGTCCCCAACAACTGAACTGACCCAGCTGACTCTGATCCACGCTCTACCCCTAATACCATTCAAGATCAGTGTCCTTCCTCCGTGCATCTGATCTCCTTGCTCACCTCTCACCAGGATTGTACCATCTCCTTAAGGGATTAGATTCTCTACCCCTTCCCTGATCTTTGGATGTCTCTGGTCTTGTAGCCTCACCTTCAATGTTCCCATGCGTATTGGTAACCAAGGGTGAATAGCCTGATGTTTGGATGAAGAAACTAACATACATGGGTCGAGATACCCCAGCATCTGGATTTTCCAAGTACCAGTGAACACTGTTGATCCGGTACATTAAAAAGTTAAAATTTTCCCTGTTGTAATAATGCGTCCAAGTCACTGTTGCCTCTGCTATTCTTTCGCCACATGTGATGCTAACAATGTTCAAACATATTTAATGTCTTATGACTCTATGACTTTAAAGAAACTATTACAAACCAATACTGGGAAACCAGATGTACACAATGCATTTCTTAGCGCTAATTGGTTGATAAAGCTGAGCAAAATGATGGACTAGAAAATGTACACAATTCAGGTAGAAGTGTGCTACTCACCAGTCGAGATGGCAACAATATCTAAGGACAAGGATGATACACTTAAATTAAAAGAGTTTTGTGCGTCCATGTTCCCTATTTTTAAAATGGCCAATGCTCCCCCTGCTGAACTGACAGATCAAAGCTTGGAGTTAAGCAGATACTTCCCAAGGATGACATCATCAGATTCTATTGATTAACACTGCACCAAGTTTGGAGGAGGGTCTCACTGCCAGTAAATAAATTTCTAGATGCAGAGCCATTTATTTTGAGTGAATGATAGTCAAAAATAATGCAATTGAGAATGGAAAGGTTGCAGGTGACATTACACTAAAGTTCCTGATTATCCACTGGAATTTCTCTAATTCTTTTTGAGGATAAGAGTGAAAATTCTGCAGATAAACAAAGTTGCTGGAAAAGCTCAGCCGGCCTGGCAGCATCTGTGAAGAAAAAAAAGAGTTAACATTTCAGGTCTGGTGACCGTTCCTCAGAACTGATGGTGTCTGGGAAAACCCAGCCAACATCAGTTGTGAGGAAAGATCACCAAACCCAAAATGTTAACTCTGTTTTTTCCTTCACAGATGCTGCCAGGCCTGCTGAGCTTTTCCAGCAACTTTGTTTTTGTTCCTGATTTACAATATCCGCAGTTCTTTTGGATTTTATCATTATATCATGTCTTGTCCCATGAACACTGCATTTCATTTATGTTGTCCTACTTTAATTCAGCACCTAAAAGAGTGTCAATAAAAAAAATGCTGTCATTACATAGGTAGAAAATTCTGATCTATGAAACCCAAACCAACTAAGTACATCTATTAGAAGGGTGGAGTTACAAAGATATCGTATACAATAACAGTCTGCACAGCTCTTTAAAAAGGTCAAGTCAATTTGAAGTGCCTTCTGACATTTCACAGAGGAAATAATTGGGTATTGCAAACTTCAAACTCAGGTCCAATTTCCAGTTTTGATGGCAGTTGCTCACAATGAACAGGGGAGCTGAACAACCCCAGGATGCAAGTTGGTCTGTAGAACATTTTTACTAAGGCTGCAGAAGGTCGGCAACGGCCTAGTGGTATAATTGCTGGTCTGTTAATCCCAGACACCAGCTAACATCTGGAGTCCCAGGTTTGAATCTTGCCATGGCAGATGGTGAAATCTGAATTCAATAAGTATCTGGAATTAAGAATCTAATGATAACTATAAATCTATTGCTGATTGTCAGGGGAAAAAAAAATCTGGTTCACTAATATCCTTTAGGGAAAGAAACTGCCATCCTTACCTGGCCTATATGTGACTCCAAACCCGCGGCAATGTGGTTGACTCTGAACTGCCTTCTGGGCGATTAGGGATGGGCAATGAATACTGCCTGGCCAGCGACACCTTCATCACATGAATGAACAGAGAGAAAATGAAGCATGCCTCCATTTTGTACAATTTTTAATTTTAACCCACAGATGCTGGATTTCCCAGGGCTCAGGATTGCCAGCAGTCAATCAAATGCACACCTCCAGATTTCACACCATGATATCAACCCCTTCGAATTCTCCCCACACTAACCTCCACTCTCCCTGTGTCTTCAAGTAGAAACAGAGAACTGAAACTAACGTTTTACTTTAATAAATCCTGAAATTCCTAGCAATGACTAATAACACAGGCTGTGCTCTATTTGTGCCGTACCTTTAAGATTGATTTTAGGCTGCATTCATTCACCTTGACTTGTAATCAAATAATACGGGCTAAGCATTAATACTGCCAAAGTCAGAGTACAAACATTTAACATGCTTACATAGCATTTCTTTGGCCATTACTTTAAAGGAGTCATTGATTGGTTTATTACAAATGAAGTTGCAGATAGAAGAAGGTCATAGATACATGTTAAGCATTAACTGTAAAGATTATTTTTAAACTGAGAAGTATTAATGCTTTCATTTTGACTTTCAATTTTAAGTCTCAAACTTTTCCCCTTTTCAATATAATGGCTATAAAATACCTATCCTCACCCACTGGATCTGTAAATAAAACAAAGAACTGCAGATGCTGGAATACAACAAAAACAGAAATCACTGGAAAAACTCAGCAGGTCTGTGGAGAGAAATCAGACTTAAAATGTCACTGGACCCTAATCATTGACTCTGCTTTCTCTTTACAGGAGCTGTCAGACCTGCTGAGTTACTCCAGCAATTTCTGTCTAAGTATATAAAATCTCTCTCATTCTATTTCTCCCATTGGTGGTCAAGGAGCTAGAATCCTTGCCATCCAGTGTGGGAGTATTTGTGTCTGATAGATCACGTTTTAGTTAAAGAGCAGTACATGTTTATTTTCTTCACATCAATGTGAAAATACTGTCACATCTGATAGTGATCTTAAAGTTATGCATATCTGGTCTTTGTAGTTGCTTTATATGTCCAATGCTCTGGCATCTACTGCAATAATACCTCCAGTAGCAGGTATCAACTGTGACAGAGAGCAGCTGGAGCAGCAAATGAACTCACTGGAAAGAAAAAAATGTCTTTGGTGGAGAGAGAATAGATGGGAAAAAGGAACAGACAGATAAAGGAATTCCTTTATCCCACATGATCATTCCATATACATTGTAGAAACAGTTCCTTTCTCATCCTTAATTTCTCTCCTTAGTAATGACCTGATGCCTGCTGAATAAAGACTCCCTGCTTCATGATTTTTGGGCTATCTATGTGGTGAAATCTGATGTTAAACTGAAAATAGTTGTAAAGGCGCCAAAGAACTTCACATATTCAATTCACAAGAAATTGAGTTATCTTTTTCACACCAAAAGATCCTATTCTGCTCAACAACTCTTCAAATTCTAAAATCAACTCTCTGAATCTTAAACGTTGCTCACCTATCTCAGAAGACTATTTGCATATCCTTCTCTCAGACTTGGTTCACTCAGAACAGTTTATCCATTTATATCTTATCTTGAGCCTCCAAATCCATCTTATCGCTCCACTGCTTGCTCAATGCCATTTTTATCACTCTAATGTCAGTGGGCATGTCTTCAGCTGCCTAGGTTCTATGCCTGCAGAACTCCCCCTCCAAATGTTCCCACCTTGTTACAATTTTTCCTTCTTTGGAGGTGCTTCTTAGATTCTATTACTTTAAGTGAGATTCGGGCTCCCTGCCCAGGTCTGTGTTTGGGTCAGGTTTGAAATATCTTTGATAGCACTCCTGCAAAATACCTTGGGATATTTTATTATATTAAAGGTATTGCATTGATAAAAGTTGTTGTTGTACCTTATCAATAATACTGTGGATACAGCCATGATTTTTTTCTGCCTTGGTCTGTGTGCTGCTATGTTGAAAACCCTGACCTTCCCCCACCTCCAAAACCATAATGTTAAATTTGACTCTTGGTCTCATTATTTTGAAAAATATACATCTGTTTCCAATTTCCAGTATTTTCTTCACCATACTGTTGTTGGGCTTTTAAAAGCCAAGTTTATAATCTGATTATGTTTCCTGATTTATCTTGTCTAAGTGTTTTATTGTTTTGGCCTTTATAAAATCTTACACAGTGGATCTCAGTCTAAGAACAAAGCCCTTAGTTATAATGTGATAACATACAGAATATGATAGAGAATATGGATTTCTGAATTAGTTGCATTTGAGATCCTCTGAGTAAATTAATTGGTCTGAAGATATTACAGCATCTCCCCAATGCTAATCTTGCTCTGTTTGGCAGTTGAATGGTGTTTCCTTCAAATGAGTTAACATTACTTATTTTTGACATTTATACAAGTGACTGTGACATGGAAATCTAATTTACTGTGCAAATACAAAGAAGGACATGAGCCAAGAATATTTTTCCTACATTTGCATTCAGAAAATGAATTGAAAAACAAATGAAATAATTGTACTTCAAAGGATTATATCGTGAAACAGGAAACAGTCTTTGCTTTTCAATGCGCAAATAGTGAAGTCTGCAGCATGGTGTGCTACAGGCTGTAAGACAGCCATATAGTTTGTGATTTAAGGGTCACAAGCTTACAGAAAGGTTTACTCCAGTTCTGTAATGTGTTAATACAATGTGCAGTGACCACACTGTACTGCTTTTCTAACTCCAGGCTAAGCTGTAAGCACTGCTTTTTAAACCAACATCACAAGTTTGTGCAACCTATCAAACAGCTAAACACCCAATGTTTCATATATACTTTATAGTACAAAATTAAGTGTCAGATATTATCATGTTTTCACCAAGGCTTTTAATAGTTGACGATTTTATGCATGCAATATAAATTGACAGCATGACATCGTAATGAGTTAAATAACATTCCAATTGACAAATGATGCCTACATCTGGGACTCAAATAGAAATAGTACAAGTTCAGCAGTCAACTCATTTTATTACTCATATCAATATTTCAGCTATTTAATCAAATTAGCAGGTGAATACCTTTATGATTATTACCTATATCACATTTCATAACGGTTCCTTTTCTGGCTCAATGTGTTACATAACAGAAGAAAATATCACACCTGCAACATTTGCCAACACTTTACACAGTAAACACACATGTACTTCAAGCATGTAGCCATGTGTGAAAGTCAAAGGGGAGCAGTCCTCACTGGTATGAAGTGGAACTACAGACTGTCAGGAAATGCCGACCCAATCAAATCGAGGGGCGTGACACGTTCCAGTCCAGAGAGATGGCCATGGTTAATTAGGAACATTGTCCCACTGGTGTTCTATGTCCAGGGATTGGGCCATGGTCAGCCCCACAGGTCAAATGCAAGCCGTCTGGGGATTTTAGGTAGGTTAGTCATAGGACCATTGAGACAACAGTCCTGGGAATTTGCTAGATTTTCCTGCAATGAGACAAAGGGAAGGTTGCAAATGATTTAAGTAGATGGAATAGCAGTTTGTGGTGACCAATGAGCAGAATGAGGTGTCTGTGGTATGTGTGTAGGAAGTGCAAAGGGAAGAAAAAGTTAATAGTTTAGAAGTATTACATGGGAAATAGCCATTGTGATTGCAATGTTGTAGAGAGAAGCTGATAGCATATGTCTAAGAACAAAGAAAATTACAGCACAGGAACAGGCCCTATGGCCCTCCAGCCCTGCGCCGATCCAGATCCTCTGTCTGGACCTGTCACCTATTTTCTAAGGATCTGTATCCCTCTGCTCCCTACCCATTCAGGAATCTGTCTAGATACATCTTAAATGACACTATTGCGCGCATCTCTACCACCTCCGCTGGCAACATGTTCGAGGCACCCACCACCCTCTGCGTAAAGAAATTACCACACATATCTCCGTTAAACTTGTCCCCTCTAACCTTGAAACTGTGACCCCTAGTACTTGAGTCCCCGACTCTGGGAAAATGCTTCTTACTATGCACCATGTCTATACCTCTCATGATTTTGTAGACTTTAAACAGGTCCACCCTCAATCTCCGTCTTTCTCATGTAAATAATCCTAGTCTACTCAATCTGTCTTCATAGCTAGTGCCCCCATACCAGGCAACATCCTGGTGAACCTTCTCTGCACCCTCTCCAAAGCATCCACATCCTCTTGGTAATGTGGTGACCAGAACTGTGCGCAGTATTCCAAATGTGGCCAAACTAAAGTCTTATACAACTGTAACATGACCTGCCAACTTTGGTACTCAATACCTCATCCGATGAATGAAAGCATGCTGTATGCCTTCTTGGCCACTTTATCACCTTGCGTTGCCACCTTCAGGGTACAATGGACCTGAACACCCAGATCTCTCTGTGCGTCAATGTTCCCCAGGGGTTTTCTCATTGAAATGTAGATCATGGATCTTCTTCCTGCTCTGCTGGGCATCCTACTTCATACGGGTCACAGCACTCACCCGGGGCATCAATTTGTGTTCAGGTTGGCATGGGCCACTGCTATGGCTTCCTGTGAAAATCAGGTGGAAAATGGGATAGTCAACTTCTCCTAACCTGTCCTCCCACCTATCCACTCCTCCCATCTCAAGCCCTACCCCCAACTCCTACCCACGAACCTCATACCGCCCCCTTGACCTGTCCATCCTCCCTGCACTGACCTACTCCTTGCTAACTTCCCACCTACATTCACCTTCACTGGCTCTAATCTTGCCTCTTTGACTGGTCTGTCTCCTCTCACCCTATCTTCTCCTTTATCCATCTTCTATCTGCCTCCCCCTGTCTCCCTATTTATTTCAGAATCCCCTTCCCCTCCCCCATTTCTGAAGAAGGTTCCCAATCCGAAACATCAAACTTTCCTGCTCCTCTGATGCTGCTTGTCCTGCTGTGTTCATCCGCTTCACACCGTGTTATCTCAGATTCTCCAGCTTGGGCAGTTCCTACTATCTCAGCAGTTGACATATTGGTGTGAGCTACCAATTCTCTATAAAGTTAAACAGGTTTGTAATTACAGTTTGAGATAGTGATGAGTAAGATGAGAAATGAGCTACTAACTTGGGAATATGTCTTGCAAAGGTGGAAGGAAGTGCTCATATTTATGCCTTTGCTTTCTGTCGCTCATGAGCATTCAAAGTTATTAGTTAGATGAACAAATAGTTGAGTTTTCGGTGTGGTTTAAGATCATTCAAAATTGGAAGGATGTGATCACTATCAGAAGGATGTGATTGCACTGGAGAGTGTGCAGTGTAGATTCACCAGGATGTTGCTTGGGGTGGAAAAGCTCAGCTATGAGGAGGGACTGGATAGGGTGGGTTTGTTTACCTTTGAGCAGAGGAAGCTGATGGGAACCTGATCGAAGTATACCAAATTATGAGATGCACAGACAGGGTCGATCATGAGAAACTTTTCTCTATGGCTGACATATCTAAGACCAGTGGGCATAAGGTTGTGGTGAGAACTAAATGGTTTAGAGGGGATCTGAGGAAAATCTTTCCAGACAGAGGGTGGTAGAAATATGGAAATGCCGGCTGAGAGGGTGGTGGGGAGAGATACTCTCGTAACATTTAAGAAGCATCTGAATAAGCATTTGAAATGTAAGGGCACAGACCAAGTACAGGCAAATGATGATTAGTATAGTTTGGAGTTTATTGGTCAACACAAACATGTTTCTGTGGTATATGATTCTAAATTGCAACAGTAGTTTAAACTGGTATTTGATAGAGAGAGAACCATTATCTTGAAATTATAATTTAACCAAGTTAAACTACTTGTGACATTTTCAAATATGAAATCTAATTAGTTATGTGTACCTAATAAAGATGACAGGGCAGGTAAAGTTTTGTATGTCTGAGCTGGTGTATATCGGTGTGATCTGTGGCACCAACCAGCAGTAGTCTGAGAATCTTCAGTTCAGAGTTGATCACCAAGTTTCAGGTACTACAATACATCAGGAAGAGACAATTGATACTCGTCCACCTCTGAGGTTAAAGATTTCTGATTGGGTCTATGGTGAGGTACAGGAGGATGTAACTGCAATAAGGCAGGTATGTGACCCAGAAAGTGGCAATGGAGAAGACTCATTTTCTCCAATTGTCGAATCAGTTCAAGGCTCTTGCATTTGAGTAGATAACAGCAGGGATTATAGAATAATTGAGCAATTGACCATGACACCATGTGCAGAGAACTATTCTAGTTGGCTTATCAAAAAAATATATAATTGTAGCAGGAAAAGCATGGTTATGGAGAAAGCCACTGTTTACAGCATTAGTCACAAAAGTTGGCGCCAGGGTTAAGGGCATCTCCTCTGGGCTCAGGGAGCATACTTGGATAAGGGGGGGTGGGGGGTGGGAAGAATCCAGTTGTTGTGGTTCATGGAGATGCCAATGACATAGATAGATAGAGTTAGAAAGAGTTTCATTGGACCAAGAATAAGCAGTTAAGGACTAAACTAAAAAGCACGAGAACAAAGGTAATAATCTGTGGATTAGAAACTAAACCACACAAAAAATTGGCACAGGGTAATTAAGATTAGAGTTAAATTGTTGGCTGAAATGTTGGTGTAGGAGAATTGGGTTGTAATTCACCAGTTTCTAGGAAAAAGGGATTAAAACTGTTGTTGCAAGACCCGTTACATGAAACAAACTGGGATCAGTGCCTGGTGAGTCTTAGATTTGGACTGTCGAGAAGGCTTTAAATTGCAGGGGAGGGTTCACAAGAGAGAGCTGACATTTTAAGGCAGAATAAAGCAGAAATATTTGAAAAATTGCCCGGATATGCCTTGGCAATAAATATAAAACAAATCCAACTTGACCGAATAAGTAACCTCCTGACATCATCGGTGAAATGTTAGAAGGGGTAACATCAGCACTATTAGGAGTACGTTCAAGGAACTAACATGCTTACTGATGTTCAGTTTGAATGCCACCAAGCACGGTCAGGTTCTGACCTCATTAGAGCCTTGGTCTAAACATGGATGAAAGAGCTGAACTCCAGAGGTGAAGTAAGAGTGGCTGCCCTTGGCAACATTTGACCAAGCATAGGATCAAAGAGCTAGACAACACTGTAGTCAATGGCACATATTGAAAAAGAAACTCTCTGCTGGTTGGAGTCATATCTAACAGAAAGAAAGATGGTCATGAGTTCATAAGATCCCTGTGGTGTGGAAACAGGCCCTTTGGCCCAACAAGTCCACACCGAACCTCAGAGCATCCCAGCCAGACCCATCTCCCTGTAACACACCCAATCTACACATCCCCAAACACTATGGGCAATTTAGCATGGCCAGTCCAACAAACCTGCGTACCTTTGGACTGTGGGAGGAAACTGGAGCACCCGGAGGAAACCCACGCAAACTCCACACAGACAGTTGCCTGAGGATGGGATTGAACCTGAGTCCCTGGCGTTATGAGCCAGCAGTGCTAACTGCTGAGCCATCCTGTCACCCCACTGGAGGCCAGTCATTTCAGCCCAAGGACATCACTGAAGGAATTCCTCAAGGCAATGTCCTAGAACCAACCATTTTCAGCAGCTTTGTCAATGACTTTTCCTCCATCATAAGACTAGAGGTGGGGATAATCACCAATATTGGTATAAGTAAGCAGTGCTAATGATTTCTCAGGTACCTAAACAGTCCGTACAAATATAAAGTTCAGGATTAGAAAAATCAAAAATGAATGACAATGGTTGGGCTGCATGGTTTCTGCTGCTTCTATTCCTTTCTCCTTATGATCTTCAATTAGGGATAAACTATTCTCTTACAGGCTTATTTCACTTATAGGGTGAATTGATATTCATTTTTGAGTTAAGCTAGTGCAAAGTTTTTCATGAACATTTTTTTGCTTTTATTGTTCTCAAGGGGGCCAATCCCTACAAGCTAAAATCTGCATTTTTAACAAATATTCAAGTGTGCTAATGATTTCACTTGTTTATTAATTTATTTTTGACATCAATCTGAACAGATAATCCAAAAGACAAGTGAACGTCTCCTATTCTAGAAAATCTGTTTTTACAGTCATTAACCTACATCAACAATATCCTCTGGTATCTGATTATTGTATTTTAAAGAATAATAAAACTTTTTGAATACCACTTCTAACACTGTAGCAAAACCCATGCAGAACAAATCAAATTTTCAAACTATACCCCATGAAACATTCATGAACTGACAAGTTCCTAAGTGTTCCAGTGTTTAGCTAATCAATTTCCTAAGTTCCTCTCTAAACCCTAGGTACCACTGTCAACTACAATATAAAATGTATGGCTTGGGACTTTCCAAAGTTCCCTGTCCTACTTTAAGCTGCTATTGACTACTGTTCTGTTCAGCTGCATTCGCCTTGTAATGAAATGCTCTATAGCATCAATTCTGGTGCAAGAGTCGTGTCTGCTTTTGAGTTTTGTAATTGGACCCAATTCCAGGATTCCCAGCTCCATTCCCATTTCTAGCAGGTTTTATTATTTTCTATAGGCAGCCGGCCCTTATTGTCTCCCTGTTGGGCTTCAATATAGGAATGTACATTTTGAAACCCATGGTTGTACAATTTTAGCCTAATCAAGCCTCTTCTGTAATTCATGAACTATGGAAAAGCCCCAGTCCCAAGCAGGGAATTGAAATAAAGCAGCAAACTGCTCCTGGAATCCAGACATTGATAAACTTTGAAATACACAGAAAAAAATTCACTCACTTTTAATATGTCTTGAAAGTTTGCTTTACAGTTGTGATTGACAATAGGGTGGGCGGGTGATTAGTTCTAAAAGGTCAGAGGTGGGCAGGGATCTTGTTAAATGAGGTAGGTTTGGCAAGTTGAGAAATTTCCTCTTCTACAAAGAAAAAAACCTACAAAACTGACCCCAATTTGTGGTTCCCTAACAATTTTTTCACTCTGGCTTTTCCAGCTATTTGCCTGCTACTTTGATTTCTATTGAAGCCTGTAGGTTTTGCATCATATCCTTCAAAATATTTGTATTTCCGGTCTTGCATTCCTTAATCTTCTGAGCCTACTCAGTGCATGCAGAGTCTTTTCTGTGTGCTATGTGTTCTCTCTGAAATTTGCTTTGTAGTGATATTTTAGTAGGACACTCCACAAGGGAGAAAGAACTCAAAGTGGCTCCCCATACTCTCTGACTCCTTTACAGAATGATTTTAATCAAGTGCAATTCTGCAGCAGGAAGTCACTGAAAACAATTCCCTGTATAAACCAATAATTTTTTCAAATTAAAAGAAATATTCTAATGATACTTGCAGTATGGAATAGTTATACCCAAGCAGAAATCAATCTTAAAGCCCTAACTTTTCAAGGAGTTGGGATATTCACTAAAAATTCCCATACATTCCTAAGTACACTGTATATCGACAAAAGCACAATTGCACCAGTTAAAATGAATTTACACCGCTTATAAAGATACACTTTGGTCAGTGAATCGGCCCCAGAAAATTGTGCAGAATGGTAGACAATACAGTACCAGTTTTCTGCACATTGCATTGGAGGTACTGGTGGAGGAGCTAGATAGGAGGAAGGGTGTACTGAATTTTTGGGAGGGACAACAGGTCCATTAAAATCAGTGAGGCCATTAAAATCATTAGTCGGGGTCAAGTCCCAAGAGGTTCTCACTCACCTAAGTGACTAATACCAGTGGAATGCATCTTCAAATAAGATATCCCATACATTGTATCAGTCTTCAAACGCTGCTGAAATTTCTACACCCCGAGAACTCACATCCCAACAATATTTGAGGAGGAATAAACTCTAATAATCATATGGCTTATCTCACATTAGCACACCATTATAACCTTCACATCTACAGTTTGGGCAAATGAATAGCTATTTGATCATGACAACTACATCATAAACCAGGATCTGGCTGGGAAATCCTTCCTTCCCAGGAAATGAAGTTCTGAAGTTTAAAGGTAGAGAGTTCAGCAATCCCACCAGTGGGACTAAAAGCAATACCTGAACTTGCTTGCACAGGCAGTAGGAAACGAGGAGTCATTTTAATTTTAATAGTCATTTAAGAGATTGCTGCTAGCACACCTGTCTATTTGAAAATAGTGGTTCACCTCTCAGAGATGGCAATCCATTCAGACAGCTGGCAGCTCTGTTATGGGCCTTGAGCATCCTTATTCCAGCTGTGGTGTTTTCCCAGTGGGGCCACCCAAAACTTCCCTCAATCGGAGATTTACCTTGAGATTAGGTTTCTAAATACTATACAATTCCCAAAGTATCAGTGAATGAGCCACCATCTAAACAGTCCCATGTCCATTCCGTTCAGTCAGAAGTGACATGATACCAGGTTACTTCACCTGATAAAAGAGCTGAGCTCCGAAAGCTTGTGAGTTCGAATAAATCTGTTGGACTATAACCTGGTGCGATGTGACTTCTGAATTTGTCCACCCAGTCCAACACTGGCATTTCGACATTATATCTACCATCTACACCACAAACTGTTGGGGAGAGGATCTCTAAGAAGATCACACACATTGACACAGACATTAAGTTTCTACAGAAGTGCAAGAAAGTAGACAAGATCCCGAAAGGACTGCAGATCACGAACCTACTCAAGTCGAACTACAACACTGATTACGCTGAGAGACTCTGCCATCATACCTCTCTTGCACAGTCATCAACCATCTCATACACTAGCTCTACAGCCGACGCCTCACCCTTGAAATCAAGACGGAATCCATATTCTCAGCTTGCGCTCAGGACACAGTAGATCAGCTACAAGACACTACCAAGCAGACAAGCCACCACAACAATGCCAACTACATGCATACCAAGAACAGGAAACCTGAGGAAGTGGAGGGTTAAAAAAAAACTTCACGTGACAAAGGAGCAGCACTCTGAAAGCTTGCAATTTCAAATAGTCGGGTTTCAAATATACCTGTTGAACCTGGTGTCATTGATAATGGGAACTGCAGATGCTGTAGAAGCCAAGATAACAAAGTGTGGAGCTGGATGAACACAGCAGGCCAAGCAGCATCTCAGGAGCACAACAGCTGACGTTTCGGGCTTAGACCCTTCATCAGAGGATGAACGTCAGCTTTTGTGCTCCTGAGATGCTGCTTGGCCTGCTGTGTTCATCCAGCTCCACACTTTATTTTCTGTGAACCTGGTGTCATGTCACTTCTGAGTTTGTCCACCCCAGTCCAACACCAACACCTCCACATCACAGTATTCCATTCAGTAACAGTGTGCTTTTCTTTTAAGTAAAACACTATTATATTTCTTTCCAAAAGAGGGTACAGTACTGCTATATTTCTTAGAAAGTGGTTAGGAGTGGGACTCCTTCCATCCTTTCAAGCAGCACTGGAGACCAGGTATATATAACAAAGAATTTTCCTCAGTGTATTATACTCTGACTTTACTTGGGTAATTATCTGAAAATGTGAATTTTCTGATTACTTTTGATAGTGGAAAATGCCTGCAGTTATCATTGGATGATTTATCACCGAAACAGGGAGTTAATATCCCAAGAGAGTTAAATCTAAAATAGACTATCTTACCTTGACTTTCACGGCAAGGTATTTTAATAATTCAGGCGAAGGGGACTGAAACTCCACTGAAGGTATATTTTACCTTTGAAATGTGAAAAAGGATTGCAGATTTTTTTCCTCTCAGTCATCTCTTCTCTGTTTGAGAGAAAGCACGTGTGCTAGAATATGTCTGTTTTTGTCAGTACATCAACTGAAATATAATTTTGATAATCTTAAAATTAAAGCTCAAACATTCAGGGGTAAAAGAATCACTTTATCCACACAAGGAGTAATGGAATCCTGAAAATCTCTTCCCCAGAAGTCTGTAGATGTGAGGTCAGTTGGTGTACAGGTTTGTATTAGGTAACAATATCAAGGGATAATGAGAACATGCAGAAAAGTGTGGCTGAGCATAAGATCAGCCATGATCCAGCTGAATGACAGAGCTATCTCAAGGGGCTGAATGGTCTACTCCTGTTTCTATGATACCAGGTTTTATTTGCCAATACAGAGCAAAGAAAGAAAATCTGTACATTGCTAACTCTACGCTAATCTATGTTCATAAATTTTAGGTGTAACACTAAACCATTATCTACCCCTGTCCCACTGCCCTTCCCAATATTATTCTTATTCAAGTACAAACTAATGCTCAGCTAGAAAGAACAGGTTCTCTGATTGTCAGTGAGTTGTAAACAACTGAGCTTCTTAAATCAGAAATTCACAGAAAGGTGATCTCTGGTACAGCATTACTGGTCCTACAATTGGCCTCGGTGTCTCTGAGCTGGATATTCTCCTTCTGGACAAAATGCTCTCTGCCAGAACGTGAATCCAAGTCAATGTCATGTGAAGTCTGAACAAGGCTCAACCATAATGTTTTCCACAGCTGTGACCACAAATTGTTTTGGCTTACAAGTGAAAAAATGGCTAATTGTGCGAGGGGACTTTTGCTGCTTGAAACAACAGGGAGAAATCCACGAAAAAGGGAAACAGAATTGCAAGGCATCATGAGTCCACATCCGAAACTAGTAGATACAGCACTTGTACACAACACAACAGTATCCAGTCGGTCTCTTCACAATAATGCACCAATGGGAATCAGATGGATAAAAAGCCTCCCATGTGAGATGTGAATGCAAGTTGATCTAGTTATTAAAACCGAAAGCCTGTGAATCAGGAACAAAAACAGTCACTGGAAAAGCCCAGCAGGTCTGTCAGCATCTGTGAAGGAAAGGACAGAGTTAATATTATGGGTCTGGTGAACCTTCTTCAGAATCTAGTTATTAATCTAATTGCATCAGTTTCTGTAAAAACGTGGAGTGTTTCTTTCTTGAGTTGTGATTGAATTGGATCTCTTGAATATATATTCCCTGTGAACCAATAATTACTTTAATTCATTCTAAAATTGTTCTCTGGCAAAGTCTGATAAAATACACAGTGCTACAAGTAAGCCACCCACTTTAAAATTCAATCTTTCACATTTTCTCTGACCAAGGCTTGGATATTTTGCAGGTGAATCTGCCATATGAACGTGCAATGTTTCTTCATTGAATTCCATTGTCTGTTGTATTAATGGACATGTTAATCAACATGACAACAAGAGGAGGCTGCTATCTAATGGCTGCAATGTTGTATTTTCAACTAATACTCCTTCATGTCATACAACACTAGGTTTGTTTCTTAAACTAGATTAGTTCATTTGCAATACAAAAGTGTACTCCATATTGATGTTTCAAGTTCTGAAGGGTTCATAATTAAAACGTTCAGTAATTAGTCTACTCACTTTGCAGATACTAACGGACTTTCTAAAGCTAGGTCGCATGTTTGGTTTGGTTTTAGAATTCCAGCATCTGCAATTTTATTTTCCTTTTTCCTTCCTTATCAGTATTTTTTAAAAATCTAATTTGTGGTAGGTAAGCTTTTATTCTGACAGCAACCATGTGACATATGATCAACAATTTAGATTGAATAGAAATGTAATGCAATTTGGAAAAAAATTGCAAAAATCTCTGGTAAAGTGCTTTGCTTCTAAGTTTATTGCTAATAGCTCTTATAAAAGCTGCATATAATGGCACTGTGCTCAGGTCAGCGTGAGGAAGATTTTGCACACAGACCGTACTACTGCAAGTGAACGGGATTGGTTTTATGCACGTGATTTATGTTGTGTAACTGTCCTTTAATGTAATAGATTCAGTCTTTACAGGGAGGCTTTTAAGAAATAAATTCTGTTTTCTGAGTAAACGGATTCTGTTTGCTGTAAAATAAATCGTATTTGATGTAACAAAGATAAAATACGGCATTTTCTGGAAATCTGAAACAGAAAATTGCAGGGAATGCTCAGCAAGTCTGGCAGTATCTGTGGAGAGAGAGGAGAGAGCAAGAACTGCAGATGCTGGAGTCAGAGCCATACAGTGTACAGCTACATTGGTGAGACCAAGCGTAGACTCGGTGACCAATTCACAAAGCATCTGCGCTCTGTGCGCTATAATCGACAAACCTTCCAGTTGCCAACTATTTCAACTCCCCTTCCCACCCCCTTGGTGACATGTCAATCCTGGGCCTCCTCCAGTGTCACAATGACACCACAACTAAACTGGAGGAGCAGTGCCTCATATTCTGCCTTGGGAGCCTCCAAACCAATGGTCTGAACGTAGAATTCAGCAGCTTCAAAATCTCCCCATCCCCAGCCTCATCCCATGTCTAACCCTCCCTCTCCTTGACCTGACACAACCTGTCCTATCTTTCCTATCTGCCCCACCCATCCTACTGACCAATGTCCACTGCCCCCTGCCTGCATCCACCTTTCACTATCTCACCTATCTTCCCCAGCCCCACTCCCTCTATTTATTTCTGAGCCCCCTTCTCCCTTCCCAGTCCTGATGAAGAGTCCCGACCCGAAATGTCTACTTCCCTGCTCCTCTGATGCTGCCTGACCTGCTGTATTCCTCCAGCTCCACGCTGTAGTGACTACACAGAGAGAGAGCTGCTTACTCTGAGTTAAGGCCACAGAGCAAAAACATTCATTCTGCTTCTCCCTCCATGGATGCTGGCTGGTGTGTTGCCAACATTTATAATTTTGCTGGAAGTCCAATTAGTAAATTACCCCTCAACTCTAACTGCCTCAACAGTGTCAATACTCACCCGACATTAAAAAAAATTATATTGCACCTTTTATAGCTATTATACCATAGATGCAGAAGTAGGCCCTTCAGTCCATTCAGTCTGCTCTTCCATTCAATTAATTCATTGTTGATCTGATTATCCTCAATTCGATTTTCCTGCCTGTTCCCCATAACCTTTGATAGATTTACTGATTAAAATGTGTCTTTCTCAGCCTTGAAAATATTAAACAACCCAACTTCTACAGTCTTCTGTGGTAAGGAAAGACACCAATTCAGAACCTTCTGAGAGAAGAAATTGCTCCTTGCTTAAATGGTTGATCTTTTAATCTGATATGATGCCATCTGGTCCTCACCGCTCCCATAAGGAGAAGCAAGTTCCTACATCTATCCTGTCAATCTGCTAAGAATCTTGTGTTTCAATGAGGCTGCCTCTTATTCTTCAAAGTTCTAATGAGCACAAGTACAAGCTACACAAGCTCTCCTCCCAATATTATAAATTGCTCAAGAGCCAGTGCTTTGGAAAGCCCCTAAAATGAGTCCATATAGACTGATGGATGTCATATCTTGCCTGTTCTGCATACCTCCAGCTGACATTAGCAGAGGCTGCTACCATCTTCACCAAGTTGACATTTGGTATCATAAGTGTACGTGCACACATCTGTCACCTTTTAGATCAATACACAGCACCCATAGAGGCAATTAACAGGCACTATTAAGTCCAATTACATGCCTCATATACAAAGTATTCGCATTGTTTGTACTCTTTAAATCACTACATACATTTTATAACCAAATAGCTTTACTGGAAATGCACTGGAGATCAATTTATGGACTGGTACTTTGAAGAAGTAATCAAAAAATAATGGACTGAAATGTCTCCCAGCAAGTCACAGGCAGGTTAGGAGCTGTCACCAGTTCATCAAAATTGACTGGTAGTAGGCACTTGTTCAGCATTGAAATCTGACCGCAGATGGACTCAGAAGGCTAATCATTGTGAAATAGATGAAGGAATGGCGAAGTTCAAACAAATGTCAATTGCTGATAAAGGCTTCTATGATGTGGGCAGAAATAATACAGTCTTTGGCCTGCAGTTACTTTAAGCAAGGAGCAATTTGCTCATATGCCAAAAATGTCATTTCAGATCTGCCTTCACATCATTCTGATATCATGGAAGATTTAGGGGTGTATGCACAAAATGTGCATGCAGTCAATCGGCTGCTGGTTTTTCACCATGCTTGCTTTTCAATCCACTGAAATACACAGCATAATATTTCACAGTTGTTTTTGAAGCCTCATTTTCTACAGCCTCACTATCACTTTTATTTGGTTTAATATTAAAAATCTTGCCAATATTTTTCAAATTACTAAAGTTGATAAGGAAATAAAGTTTGACACAGTGAAGAATTAGCAGCTGCCTTACTGTCATCCCATTTCATACAGCTAATCCTGATCAATTTCTCCTCCACCATGTCACTTCAAACAATTCTATACAAACCCTGCAATGCTAAAGGCTTCAGACATCTTTGCTGATGACTATTGAAGGCTGATAAGTTGATCTCTTTGTATCATTTACATGGTGGCTCAGTGCTTACCACTGTTGCCTAACAACACCAGGGACATGGATTCAATTCCACCCCAGGTGACTTACTGTGTGGAGTTTGCACATTCTCCCTGTTTCTCTGTGGGTGTGTTCCAGTTTTCTCCCACAGTCCAAGGATATGCAGGCGAGGTGGGTTAGCCATGGGAAATGCAGGGTAACAGGGATGGGGTAGGTCTGTGTGGGATGCTCTTCAGAGGGCAGTATGGACTTCATGGGCCAAATTGCCTGCTTCTGCACTGTAGACATTCTATGATTGTTGAAGGTGGGAACTGACAATCAGCTGCTCAGAACCCACCCTGTCGGACTGCCACATTAAGTTCTGGGGGGAAATAAAAGTTCCAAAGCTGATTTCCTTGATCCAGAACCAATTTAAGGCTGTTGTGTGGTCACGTTTTGATCACAAGAGCCAATCACCCCGATCGGGTAAGAATGAATAGGAAACCAGAGTGACATGTGGGGAAACGGAAGCCTCCAACTGGCCCATTCTGGAGGCAGACAGAGGCACAAAGGAGACGGAACACGGATCGGCCTCTGAAAGCTACTGCCCTCCCCTGGCCATCAGCAGCTTCTAATGATCTAGGAAGATGGTCTAGTGTGGTTATCATAAGGACATTAATTCAGAGGCTCAAGTAATGTTCTGAGGACCTGGGTTCAAATTCCACCTCAGCAGATGGTAGAACTTGAATTTAATAAAATCTACAACTCAACTGATGGCCATCTGATTGAGACTTTAACTTCAATTTCCTTCTTTTTCACTAATGCCTGATTTCCTGTCAACCTGTCTAACTCAGCCTTTATATAGCTGGCAGCATAGCCTGCACTACTCACTGGGAAAGCAAAAGTTAATCAATATTGTTGATTGTCTGAAAAAACCCATGTGGCTCATAAATGTCCTTCAGGAAAGGAAATCTGCTGTCCTTACCTGGTCTGGTCTAGATTTGAGTCCAGGCCCATAGCAATGTGGTCGCTCTTGGCTGCCCTCTGGGTAATTAGAATTGGGCAATAAATGCTGGTCTAGTCAGCAACACCCACATTCTGAGAATGATTAGGAAAAAAACCACTGGCGTGACTCATGAGGAGACTCATTGGTCAGTTTTTAATGAGTTGACTGGTCAGCAATAGGATGAGTTGTTTTGGAAATGTCGATCATTATCAAAAACTCACTTCACACTTTAACAAAACTGGGAAAATTCCACACTGTGCAATCCTTTCCTTGGTCCCCAGCTCTGTCATTTACTACCTAAACTCTGCCTTTGACCCCACTTCCTACCTTTAAGATATTCTTTAAAACCTACCTCTACAACAAATATTTGGTCATCTGCCCAAAATCTCCTTAATTGGCTCATTGACATATTTTAATTTATAAATGCCCCTGTGAAGCATATTGGGGCTATTGTAATAATAAAGGCACAATATAAATACAAATTTTTGTTGGAAACTCACATTGACTGTGACCTGAGGCTGGAGACAGTCATAAACCAATCAACTTTTAATCAAACAGCTCAAGAAATAAATTCTTTTTGGTTTTCTTAAGCATCAGTTTTGTTTTCAGTGGGAGTACTCTCAAATCCAACTGATGGATTCATGTCCGAATCCAGAATGTTGAAGATATAACCCATACTTTCAAAATAAGAAGCATCGCATTTGGGACAGATAATCATTAATGTTGGAGCTCACTTCCCCAATGAACAGTGGAGATTGGCTTTAAAGGCTGAGCTAAACAGATTGACAGAGAATTCAAGGTTTATGGGGGACAAGAGGCAAATTGGAATTGCAGCCACAATGAGATTGGCCATGATCTTATTGAATGGTGCAGTAAGCTCCACGAGCCAAATGACCTACTCCTAGTCCTGTTTCACATGTTCTGAGGGTATTCTTCATGGTCAAAGGTGCCAACATTAAGATGAGACAAGGCCTAACTTCCCAGATTGATGTAGTAGCTTCCACAGCACTATTTGAAGATCATAAAGGGAATATTCCCAGTATACTGGTCAATATTCATCATACAAAGAGACAAAGCAGATTATCTCGGTTTTATTTTAATCCACTGTTGGTGGCACCTGGCTGCATGCAAATTGGCGCTCACATTTCCTCCATTACGCCAGTGACTATGCTTCAAAGGTACTTCGTTGTTTGCAAGTTCTTGTTTTATTTACTCGTGGGACAAGAGCATCGCTGGCTGGCCAGCATTTGTTGCTGGCCTGACTGCCCTTGAACTGATTGGCTTGCCGGGCCATTTCATTTCTGTAGTTCTGCAGTCACATGTAAGTTAGACCTGGTGAAGATGGCAGATTTTCTTCCCTGAAGGATATTAATAAGCCAGATATTTTTTCCTGACAATCTGCAATAGTTTCATGGTCATCAGTGCATTCCTAATTACAAAGTTTGTTTTAAATATATTCAAATGTATGGATTCAAATTCCACCATCTGCTGTGGCAGGATTCAAAGAACAAAGACCAAAGAACAAAGAAACCTACAGCACAGGAACAGGCCCTTCGGCCCTCTAAGCCTGCGCCGATCAAGATCCTCTGTCTAACCTGTCATCTATTTTCTGACGGTCTGTCTCCATTCGCTCCCCACCCATCCATGTACCTGTCCAAATATATCTTAAAAGACACTAACGTGTCTGCGTCTACCACCTCCGCTGGCAACGCGTTCCAGGCACACACCACCCTCTGTGTAAAGAACTTGCCATGCATATCTCCCTTAAACTTTTCTCCTCTCACTTTGAACTCATGACCCCTAGTAATTGAGCCCCTCACTCTGGGAAAAAGCTTTTTGCTATCCACCCTGTCTATACCCCTCATGATTTTGTAGACCTCAATCAGATCCCCCCTCAATCTCCGTCTTTCTAATGAAAATAATCCTAATCTACTCAACCTCTCTTCATAGCTAGCACCCTCCATACCAGGCAACATCCTGGCGAACCTCCTCTGCACCCTCTCCAAAACATCCACATCCTTTTGGTAATGTGGCGACCAGAACTGCACACAGTACTCCAAATGTGGCCGAACCAAAGTCCCATACAACTGCAACATGAGCTGCCAACTCTTGTACTCAATACCCCGTCCAATGAAGGAAAGCATGCCGTATGCCTTTTTGACCACCCTATTGACCTGCGTTGTCACCTTCAGGGAACAATGGACCTGAACACCCAGATCTCTCTGTTCATCAATTTTCCCTAGGACTTTTCCATTTACTGTAGTTCACTCTTGAATTTGATCTTCCAAAATGCATCACCTCGCGTTTGCCCGGATTGAACTTCATCTGCCATTTATCTGCCCAACTCTCCAGCCCATCTATACTCTGCTGTAATTTCTGACAGTCCCCTTCATTATCAGCTACTCCACCAATCTTAGAGTCATCAGCAAACTTGCTGATCAGACCACCTACACCTTCCTCCAGATCATTTACATATATCACAAACAACAGTGGTCCCAGAACAGATCCCTGTGGAACACCACTGGTCACAGATCTCCAATTTGAGAAACCCCCTTCTACTACTACCCTCTGTCTCCTGTTGCCTAGCCAGTTTTTTATCCATCTAGCTAGCACACCCTGGACCCCATGTGACTTCACTTTCTCCATTAGCCTGCCATGGGGAACCTTATCAAACGCCTTACTGAAGTCCATGTATATGACATCCACAGTCACGTCTTCAAAGAATTCTATTAAGTTGGTAAGACATGACGTTACCTGCACAAAACCATGTTGCCTATCACTGATAAGCCCATTTTCTTCCAAATGGGAATAGATCCTATCCCTCAGTATCATCTTCAATAGCTTCCCTACCATTGACGTCAGGCTCACCGGTCGATAATTACCTGGATTATCCTTGCTGCTCTTCTTAAACAAGGGGACAACATTAGCAAGTCTCCAGTCCTCTGGGACCTCACCAGTGTCTAAGGACACTGTAAAGATATCTGTTAAGGCCCCGGCTATTTCCACTCTCGCTTCCCTCAGTAACCTGAGATAGATCCCATCCGGACCTGGGGACTTGTCTACATTAATGTCTTTTAGGATACCTAACACCTCCTCCTTCCTTATGTCAACTTGACCTAGAGTAAGCAAACATCTATCCCTAACCTCAACATCCATCATGTCCCTCTCCTTGGTGAATATCGACGCAAAGTACTCATTAAGAATGTCACCCATTTTCTCTGAATCAGCGCATAACTTTCCTTCTTTGTCCTTAAGTGGGCCAATCCTTTCTCTAGTTACCCTCTTGCTCTTTATAGATGAATAAAAGGCTTTGGGATTTTCCTTAGATAATAAAGTGTGAAGCTGGATGAACACAGCAGGCCAAGCAGCATCTCAGGAGCACAAAAGCTGACGTTTCCGGTCTAGACCCATCAGAGAGGGGGTTGGGGTGGCGGTTCTGGAATAAATAGGGAGAGAGGGGGAGGCGGACCGAAGATGGAGAGAAAAGAAGATAGGTAGAGAGGAGAGTATAGGTGGGGAGGTAGGGAGGGGATAGGTCAGTCCAGGGAAGACGGACAGGTCAAGGAGATGGGATGAGGTTAGTAGGTAGGAAATGGAGGTGCGGCTTGGGGTGGGAGGAAGGGATGGGTGAGAGGAAGAACAGGTTAGGGAGGCAGAGACAGGCTGGGCTGGTTTTGGGATGCAGTGAGGGGAGGGGACGAACTGGGCTAGTTTTGGGATGCGGTGGGAGTAGGGGAGATTTTGAAGCTGATGAAGTTGACATTGATACCATTGGGCTGCAGGGTTCCCAAGCGGAATATGAGTTGCTGTTCCTGCAACCTTCGGGTGGCATCATTGTGGCAGTGCAGGAGGCCCATGATGGACATGTCATCTAAAGAATGGGAGGGGGAGTGGAAATGGTTTGCGACTGGGAGGTGCAGTTATTATCTTGGATTCTCCAGCATCTGCAGTTCCCATTATCTCTTGGGATTTTCCTTAACCATGTTTGTCAGCAATATCTCATGTCCTCTCTTAGCCCTCTTAATCTCTCGTTTCAGATTCGCTCTACATTCCCGATATTCTTGCAAAGCTTTGTCTGTCTTCAGTCGCCTAGACCTCATGTATCCTTCCTTTTTCTCTTGGCTAGTCTCACAATTTCACCCATCATCCATGGTTCCCTAATCTTGCCATTTCTATTCCTCATTTTCACAGGAACATGCCTCTCCTGCACACTAATCAACCTCTCCTTAAAAGCCTCCCACATATCAAATGTGGATTTACCTTCAAACAGTTTCTCCCAATCTACATTCCTCAGATCCTGCCGAATCTTGGTATAGTCGGCCTTCCCCCAGTTTAGTGCTCTTCCTTTAGGACCACTCCTATCCTTGTCCATGAGTATTGTAAAACTTACAGAATTGTGGCCACTATTTCCAAAGTAGTCCCCTACTGTAATTTCAACCACCTGGCCGGGTTCATTCCCCAGCACCAGGTCCAGTATAGCCCTTCCCCTAGTTGGACTACGTACATACTGCTCTAGAAAGCCCTCCTGCACACACCTTACAAGTTCTGCTCTGTCTTGACCCCTAACACTGAGTGAATCCCAATCAATGTTGGGAAAATTAAAATCTCCCATCACCACCACCCTACACCTTTCCATTATCTGTTTACATATTTGTACCTCTATCTCATGCTCGCTGTTAGGAGGCCTGTAGTACAGCCCCAGCATTGTTACTGCATCCTTCCTATTTCTGAGTTCTACCCATATTGCCTCACTGCTTGAGTCCTCCATGGGGCCCTCCTTCAGTGCGGCTGTGATATCGTCTTTGACCATTACTGCAACTCCTCCACCCCTTTTACCTCCCTCTCTATCCCGCCTGAAGCATCGATATCCTGGGACAGCTAGTTGCCAGTTATGCCGTTCCCTCAACCAAGTCTCAGTAATAGCAATAACATCATACTTCCAGGTACCGATCCAAGCCCTAAGCTCGTCTGCCTTGTCTACTACACTTCTCGCATTAAAACAAATGCACCTCAGATCACCTGTCCCTTTGTGTTCATCATCTGCTCCCCGACTACTATTCCCTTTAGTCACACTGACTCCATTATCTCGTTCCCTACAGGCTTTCGTTTCTACCTCTTTTCTGTCCAATATTTGGTTCCCATCCCCCGCCACATTAGTTTAAACCCTCCCCCACAGACTTAGCAAAAGCACCCCCAAGGACTTTGGTTCCAGTCCGGTTCAGGTGTAGACCATCCAATTTGTAACAGTCCCACCTTCCCCAGAACCGGTTCCAATGTCCCAAAAATCTGAACCCCTCCCTCCTACATCATCTCTCAAGCCACGCATTCATCCTAGCTATTCTTTCATTTCTGCACTGACTAGCACGTGGCACTGGTAGCAATCCCGAGATTACTACCTTTGAGGTCCTACTTTTTAAACTTTGCTCCTAACTCCCTAAATTCTGCTTGTAGGACCTCATTCCCGTTTTCTGCCTATATCGTTGGTGCCTATATGCACCACGACAACTGGCTGTTCGCCCTCCCCCTTCAGAATGTTCTGCAGCCGATCGGAGACATCCCTGACCCGTGCATCTGGGAGACAACATACCATTCGGGAGTCCCGTTTTTGACCACCGAACTGCCTATCTACTCCCCTTACAATTGAATCCCCAATGACTATCGCCCTTCCACTCTTTCCCGCCCTTCTGTACAGCAGAGCCAGCCACGGTGCCATGAACCTGGCTACTGCTGTCTTCCTCTGATGAGCCATCTCCACCAACAGTATCCAAAATGGAATACCTGTATTGGAGGGAGATGACCGCAGGGGACACCTGCACTGCCTTCCTGCTCTTCCTCTGCCTTTTGGTCACCCATTCGCTATCTCCCTCAGCAATCCTAATCTGCGGTGTGACCAAATTGCTAAACGTGCTATTCACGACCCCCTCAGCATCGCGTACGTTCCAAAGTGAGTCCATCTGCAGCTCCAGAGCCATCATGTGGTCTAACAAGAGCTGCAGCTGGACACACTTCCTGCACGTGAAGGAGTCAGGGACATCAGCCCTGTCCCTGAGCTCCCACATTGAGCATGAGGAGCACAACGCGGGTGTGAGATCTCCTGATATTATTAAACTTCACTTAGATAAATGAAAAAAGAACCAAAAAAAGTTTTTGGCAATCACACGATATATAAAAAGAAACGTGAAATAGAAAAAGCGTTACCTTATCTACACACCACCGAGTCTTTTTTTTTGGTTAGAACATTAACTGAAGTGCTTTAGAAAATCCTGAATTCATGAAAAGCACTGTGTAAGTACAAGCTCTTATGTAAAACAATGTATTTTCACATTTGTTTTTGGATACTTTGCATCAAAAATCTTATTTTAGATTATACCTTACTGGCACCAAAATGCATTTCACGCAGAAGCCATGACACAAAACTGTTTCTATTACTATGCGCTGAAAACAATGCCATTTTCAAACCTGCTCAGCTTTCAAAGTCCTGAAACAAACCAGAATCAGCTCTCCTGTAAAACTAATTCCTCCTGGCTGGCCGGATATTCGGTAGATGGATACCGGTGCACAAGACAAAAACAAACATTGGTGGCATGGGTGGCAGTTAGCAGAGTCAGGGGCCCAGGTTTGATTCCACTCTCAGGCAACTGTCTGTGTGGAGTTCGCACACTCTCCCCATGTCTGTGTGGGTTTCCTCTGGGTGCTCCAGCGTCCCACAGTCCAAAGATCTGCAGGTTAAGTGGATTGACAATGGGAAATGCAGGGTTACAAGGCGGTGGGTCTGGGTGGGATGCTCTTCAGATGGTCAGTGTGCACTCGAGAGGCTAAATGGCCTTCTGTCACACTGTAAGAATTTGATTCTATGATACTTTCAGGGTGCCATAAGCTTTCTAAAATATTGTTGATAAAGAAATCATCTAATGAAATATTATTAAGCATTCGTTTTCTGTTGTTTCAATAGCGATCATAAATACGAGATGATGGAATGTCAAAGCCAAATTAGTTTAGATTAATTTTACTTAAGCTGTCACTATTTCACCAAATAGTTTGAAATATGGATGATCAAACAACGAATTATTAGAGAGTGGCAACACTGTCCATCCTTGCAAAGAGTTATCAGTAATTTCCTTCAGCGCACATCCAATCGCAAGTATTTGAATCCTGGAATGAAAGGTCCTCTCAAAGACCAACTCAGATGGGGAATAGTTGAGTGCCTGTCTATTTTCCATTCTTCAAACTGCAAAGGACTTCCAAAGAAGAAATAAAGTCCAATTTCCTAAGTATTTCTTCTCTGATGGATTTCCTGATACTTAAATTATTTCCAATTTAACTGAAGTAGTAATTTCTTCAGTTTAGAAACAAAAACAGAATTGCTCAGAAGGGTCACTGAGCCCAAACATTCACACTGATTTCTCGCCAAATTGTGAACTAAGATTCATAAAAGGATGCACATTGGTTAAAAACATTAATGGTATCCTACCTTTTGCAATGTCCTTCAGTCAATTTTAATTTATTTCTTTTATTGTCCTTTTCACTTACTCAAGCACAAAACAGTACAGTAATGATTACAACATTATTAAACTGGATTAAACAAAATAGTAGAGAATGAAAATAATGTTCTGTCTGTTGTACTGAATCCTACTATTGTTTTTTATGAGAACTAAAGAGGTCATAATTCACATAATAAACCCATGAGGGCATTAAAGGGAGGCCACTGTCAAATAGTTAATGATACTGTGTCTGTGTTTCATGATTAATGTGAAGAAAAATAACACAGTAATGTGTGATTCAGTACCTGATGATAATCACATAAAAAATGATGTCTTTATGGAATTCTCGAGCCATATACAATCAGACCAGTTTATGAAATATGGATGATCCTGTTTCCCTTCTGTTTTTGCAGAGAATGCAATGCTGTATCTGACATAAATATCTTTAGTCAATGTATGCAAGAGTCTGACTGAGCGCTGAGATACCATGTGCTACCAATCACAATGCTATGCTAAAATTATGCCATAAAAAGGAGCACATTTGCTATTCCTTAATTTATATTCCTCTCTTCAAATAATTTTCCAATTTCATTTTAAAAGATGTTGTAGCCTCTACTTCATCAAACACTTGGGAGGAAAATGTTCAATGGACACATAAAATGTTTGGGAGTTGCAAAAGTGATTAATCCATTCCCATTTGTTCTCACCAAACAAGCTTCACCCTGTCTGCCCTTTGATAAAACTGCACAGTACAGCCAGCACTACTGTTGAGTGGCTACATACCACAGTAGGGGGTGCAAAATTTTGAATGGCTGCTCCAGGTTTAAGTTAATCTGTGGGTGCAAAACCATGTCTCATGCTTACAGGGTGGAAGTGGTGACAAGCTCCACAATGCAGTAACATAACAAGCAGACGTCAATCAGTTGTCATGTGCTGCACTCAAAACTCTGATGTTTTTAACTCATTCATGGGATGTGGGCAGTGCTGACGAGCACAGCATTTATCGTCCATCCCTAATTGCCTTGGAAAACAAGACAGTGAGCTGCATTCTTGAACTGCTTCAATCCTTGGGGTTAAGGGGCATCAATATTGTTAGGAAGAGAGTTACAGGATTCGGAATCAGCAACTGTGAAGGCATAGCGATATAGTTCCCAGTCAAAACGGTTTGCAACTTGGACTGGAACTTGCAGGTGATGGTGTGCCCATGTACATGCTCCCCTTGTCCTTCAAGACTTCAGTGGTCCCGGGAGAAAATGTTGATGAATGACCCTTGTAAAGTTACTGCAGTGCATTTTGATAATGCCACACACTGCGGCCACTGTACGTCGCTGGGTCGGAGAGTGAATGTTGAAGGTGTAGGCAGGTTACAAATCAAGTGGATTGCTTTGTCCTGGATAGTGTCAAGCTTATTGAGTGTTGTTGAGCTGCATGCATCCAAGTAGAAAATATTTCATCACATTCCTGACTTGCGCCTTGTAGATGGTGGACAGACTTTGGGGAGTGGGTGAACTGCTGCAGAATTCCAAGCCTCTGACCTGCTTTTGTAGCTACAGTGGTGAGTGCAGTTCAGTTTTTGGGTCAATGGTAACCTGGAGGATGTTGATTGTTGGGTGTTCAGTAATGGCAATGTGATTGAATGTCCAGAGGCAATCAATAGAATGAGGAAGGGTCACCGGACCTGAATAATAACTCTTTTTTTCTTCACAGATGTTGCCAGGCCTGCTGAACTTTTCCAGCAAATTTGTTTTTGTTTCTGATTTACAGCATCCGCAGTCCTTTCAGTTTTTATTGTGACAGATTCTCTCATGTTGGAAACGGTCATTTCTTGGCTCTTGTGAGATACAAGTGTTGCTTAGCATTTGATACTGTCCAGATCTTGTTATTTTTGGACATGGACTGCTTCACCATCTGAGGAGTTGTGAATGTTGCTGAACATTGTGCTGTCAGCACAGAAAATCCTCATTTCTGATCATGTCACGCAGGTAAGGTTGTTGATGAAGCAGCTGAAGATGCCTAGGACAGCACGCTGAGGAACTCCTGCAGAGATGATTGATCTATAACAATTACAACCATTTTCTTTCATGCTAGGCACAACACCAACCAACAGAGAACTCTCCCACGTTCCCATTATCTACAGATTTGCTTGCTGCCACACTTAGCCAAATGCAGCACAGTGGCTGGGCACAGAATGGATTGGTGGCAAGGGGCGGCATGGTGGCGTAGTGGTTCACACTGCTGCCACACAGGTTTGATTCCATACTTGGGCGACTGTCTGTGTGAAATTTGCACATTCTCCTGTGTCTGCATGGGTTTCCCCCAGGTGCTCCTGTTTCCTCCCACAGTCCAAAGATGTGCAGGTTAGGTGGACTGGCCATGCTAAATTGCCCATAGTATTCAGGGATGTGTAGATTAGGTGGGTTACAGGGGGATGGGTCTGGGTGAGATGCTCTGAGGTTCGGTGTGGTCTTGTTGGGCCAAAGGGAGTGTTTCCACACTGTAGGGATTCTATGATTCTATGATTCTATGATTCACCCTTGATATGAAGGGCAGTCATACTTACTACATCCCTGCAGTTCAGGTGTTTTGCCCTGCTTTGGACCAAGGTGTAAAGAGGTCAGGAACCCATTGACTTTTGCAGAACCTAAACTGAATGTCAATGACTGGGTTAATCTTTTACAGGTAATGCCTAATCACACTGCCAATGACCCTTATCATCACTTTGCTGATGATTGAGAATTGACTGATGGGGCAGTAACTAGCTGGGTTGGTTTGAGAATGCTGAAATAAAAGCCATCGCAGAGCAACCACAGTGTCAAGTGAACCCTGTGATAGTCAGTGACAGAAAAAATAAGGAGCTGAATTTTACACTCAGCCATTGATAAGTTTGAAGGTAACAAAGTGTGGAGCTGGATGAACACAGCAGGCCAAGCAGCATCTGAGGAGCACAAAAGTTGATGTTTCGGGTCTGTGATGAAGGGTCTAGGCCTGAAACATCAGCTTTTGTGCTCCTAAGATACTGCTTGGCCTGTTGTGTTCATCCAGCTCCACACTTTTTTATCTCGGATTCTCCAGCATCTGCAGTTCCCATTATCTCTGACAGGTTTGAAGGTGGCAGCTTCATAAAATCCAGCAACTTCACTCCTCACTGGTCATCTGCCCATCCCAGAGCTATTTTAAAAATATTTTTAAATTGAAAGGGTTAGCATTGACACAAAAATGCAAGGCTGGTTGCACAAATGCGCATATATATTCTGCTTAAATTAGAAATTTACTTAAATTCAATTGGATTAATTCAACTGCAAGGAGGGATCTCCTTAAATGATCAATTAATGTCCATCTCTTGGCAAAAATAGTTGATGTTCCCTCAAGCACTGGCCCAGGGGTTAGGATGGAGGTGATTGGGGCTGGTCTTCGGGGTTGGGGGGTGGGGTGAAGGGAGGTGGGTTGGTGCTGGTCTGCCGGGTGGAGCCAGGGCGCGGGAGGGTTGGTTCCCAATACTCAACACTTGTTCAACGTTTAGATTAAAGAAAAGGCAATAGCTGAAGCATGGCAAGATAGCACAATGGGCATCAAATCAGTGTTACCTGCTTGACAGTTGGAACTGACAGCTTACTTTGCACACGTGCAGCACATGTTGCTGTTATTTATCAAATTGGTACCCCAGTGCAAGTCTCACAGCTGTGTGCCCATGCAGCACATATGCTACTAAACACTCTAAACAACATTAAAAATACCGAACCAAATGTTCTAATGTTCTAATGCCATATTCTAATAATTCTGCATGAACCCAATCCTTTTAATTGCCTTTTTTTCTTTTTTAGTGCACTATCCTGTGCCCATTCCTCTTTCAAATAAATTGAACCGATAGAAATAATTTTCTGTTGTTTAGTTTCTCAAAATCTTTCATAGTTTTGAAAGCTCAGATAGATTTCCCATACTCTACACTAGTCCAAAGGTTAGAAATAGGATGACACTTTTGGTTAGAATTATATTTAGCAAATAAATATATTATTCTACCTATCAGGAATTCAAACCTTGGAAGAAATGTCCAGGAAGCTGGGTGTTATTTTATCTTTGGCAAAGAAGAAATGTACAGGTGACCTAATAAATATAATCTGTAATCTCTGCTGTTATTCCAGTGAATCTTTACTATGCCCTTGCTACAGCTGTGACATCCCTCCTATAATTTAATAGCCAGAACAATACAGAACTGGGACAGCCACTTTTGCTGCATCAGCTCCCAAAGTGCTTTCAGAGCACACATCAAGAGATTGTACACTCAATCTGTAATTCTGTGTTTATTAATGGTAAAGGAGAAAGCAGAGTGTCATTTTTTATCCCAGTAATCTAACCACAGCCTCACCAACGTCTTGGAGAAATTCATTCCCTTGCTTTCATATTTACCCATGGACAAAATGTAGAATCCCATTTATGATAACGTGCATCTGAATTCCTATTCATTTAGCCTAGGAATGTTTTACTTCTTTGGTCTATAATATGCTTTTAGAATGAAATCAGGTTCAGGATTTTAAAGATTAACTCACAATGGACCAATGTCCTGCCTTGTGACACTGAAAGAGTAAGCCTGAAGAAACTGAGTAAATAGAGGATATGGATATGTGTTGAAATTTTCTCCCACAGATGCTCTATTTCTGAAATGTTCCTTGTCCAGGACATAATTCAACATCCTGATTAAAAGAAGACTTAAAGGAAACTCCAACAACTGCTAGATACAATTTTCCAGCTTTGATTCAAGTATGATGATGAAAATATGAAATACTTCAGCATCTTGAGACATTTTGGAAGTCAGAAGAATGAGAAGTGATCTCATTGAAGGATATGAGATCTTAAGGGGCTTGATGGAGTAAATGCTGTGAGGGTGCTTCCCCTCACAGGACAGTCTAGAATGAGAGGGCATAGTCTCAGAATAAACGGCTGCCAATTTAAGACTGAGGTGAGGAGTAATTTCTTCTCTCAGAAGGTTGAGCATCTTGGAACTCTTTTCCACATACAGTGGTGAGAGCAGAGTCCTCATGTGTATTTAAGGCTGAGATAGATAGATTCTAAAACAGGAGGGAGATCAGTGGTTACAGGGACAAAAACTGGGAAATGGACATGAGAAATGTCCTTTGAGCCATTTTCCATTGAATGGAGCAGGCTGGAAGGGCTGAACAAATTACCCCTGTTCTTACTTGTTATGGTCTTATTATCTTCATGCCTAAGTAACTGCAGGGTCCAGCTGGGGAGATGTCCCTTTTCTCTTCCTGCATACCGAAATGCTGCAATATTATCAATAACCTGAGGTCAGCTTGCACTTAGACCATAAGACATAGGAGTGGAAGTAAGGCCATTTGGCCCATCAAGTCCACTCCGCCATTTAAATCATGGCTGATGGGCATTTCAACACCACTTCCCTACACTCTCCCCATAGCCCTTGATTCCTTCTGAGATCAAGAATTTGTCGATCTCTGCCTTGAAGGCATCCAGCGTCCCGGCCTCCACTGCACTCTGCGGCAATGAATTCCACAAGCCCACCACTCTCTGGCTGAAGAAATGTCGTCTCATTTCAGTTTTAAATTTACCCCCTCTAATTTTAAGGCTGTGTCCACGGGTCCTAATCTCCCCGC
This sequence comes from Stegostoma tigrinum, assembly GCF_030684315.1. Classification (NCBI taxonomy): domain Eukaryota; kingdom Metazoa; phylum Chordata; class Chondrichthyes; order Orectolobiformes; family Stegostomatidae; genus Stegostoma; species Stegostoma tigrinum. Next base: position 27,674,376 of record NC_081363.1, read on the forward strand.
CTAACAGAAACAACTTCCTAGCGTCCACCCCTTCTAAACCATACATTATCTTGTAAGTTTCTATTAGATCTCCCCTCAACCTTCTAAACTCTAATGAGAACAATCCCACTTGAACACTGATAGGTACTCACCTCCACCTCAGATGTTTCCCTTGAATTATGAACTGACTGTAAACACTCAGGCGGTTTGTCTGAATAGGAAGAACAAGGCCATTGACTTTTACCAACACCAGAAGATATTTCATCTTGTCACTGATTCTATCTATCTTTCTCCCCCATTCATGGTCTCAGGTTAAAGCAGGCTGTCGGACTCAGATAATGGCAACTGCAGATGCTGGAGAATCCAAGATAACAAAGTGTAGAGCTGGATGAACACAGCAGGCCAAGCAGCATCTTAGGAGCACAAAAGCTGACGTTTCAGGCCTAGCACCTTCATCAGAAAATGGTGGGCATGGCTGCGCTATAGGGAAGGGGCTCACAGATCAATGCTGAGAGCTGAAGATGTAATTCAAAGAGGTATGTGGGGAGCACAGGGAAGCTCCGTCCTGATAGAGTCAACACAGATTACAGGGAAGAAAGGAACATGGCAGCTCACGGGTGCTCTTCATTACGAGGCTGAGCCTGTGACATACTGTGCCAAGTGCAATGTGTGTTGCTCTCATGCACACTAGAAATGGTACATGGTTGTGACCACACCCAGATTGGGCACAGTATTTCTTGACTGTGAAAGCACATGGACTTGTGAGTGCTGTGAGGTCCATCAAGAGGCAATCACTTTCATGAGGCACCTGCACATTACAGGTTAAAGCCAACTGCCATCACAGCATTTTGCATGTAAATGCATGCAGTGTTCAACTGTGATAGCAAGGTGTGGAGCTGGATGAACACAGCAGGCCATGCAGCATCAGAGGAGCAGGAAGGCTGACTTTTCAGGCCTAGACCTATTCATCAGTTCCTACTATCTCTGAAAACAGTGTTCAACTGTCTAAGTCAGATAATCAATCTTCACCATATCATTGGTCATTATAGATAGTCTTCTGTGAACCAGATTTAATCACAGCAACCTTAAAACTTTTACTACTGGCTATAAATAAAGATTATGCAAAATCCCTTAGGCTGAACAAGGGCAAGGAGCTGATTTCATCTCACCTTGAGCTGTTCTTATATGCAGTGCTGCATCTTGGGTGATTTGGGCTAGGGGGAGCATGAGGTATCAGTAATCAAGCAGCACTTATGACACCTGCAGACATGGTTATGTCACAGTGATTGGAATGAGATCGCTATGTCAGAGTTTCATGGGGTGGCATTGCATGGCTCTCATTGCTGCGAGTACCCATGTCCCACTCTATGGAGAAGTTTGTTGAACCATTAAGAACTGCGTGCCTTACAATGATGGTTACTTGGAAACAAAACTACTCTTTGCAACCATGGCTGTTGACTGCACCACAAGTCTCCATCGCTGAGGGTGAATGTAGATACAGCTTCATAGTGGAGGAGCCATTATGTCTGCTAGAGTGAGCTTCTTTATGCTTGGATCAGTCTGGGCTGTGTGCCTTGCATTATGCCCCAGAAAGGTGTGCCATATAATTTTTGCGAACTGTGCTCTGCACAAGTGGATCTGGCAAAGGGAGGATATGAAGGATGCTAAAGAGCTGGGAGAGCAGCAGCAGCCTTCTGATTAGGAAGAAAAGGACATTGACCAGGAAGAGCTTCATATTCTGTATGATAGAGAGCTGCAGCATCAGGCACAACAAGCCAGATTAATTATTACTTAGTGACAACCTGTTCAAATAGATGAGAGCTCAGTCTGTGATCACCCAGAGACTGTAAACTGATTGCTGCTCAAAAGACAAGTGGTCCCTTTGTTTCCAGGGGCAAAGTGACCTGTTTGTGTTTTTGTTCACTATTGCTACTCCTGAATAAAAATGAAGGTTTTTAGATGTTTGAAGGCTTTCCAGTAAGTGACGGTCCCATGTTGATCAACGAGAAGATATTAGGCTAAACTGGGCATTGGGAAAGGGTACCATTCCCTCTGACAGGGTTCGTAGACGGGATAAAGCTAAGGATAACTAATCTGCATAGATTTGTCCTTGAATAGCAATATATTTATGAATGTGCACTTGTATTTGCAATGAAGTATCAGCCATGCCACTTATATGCCCTCAAGTGCACTCCTTTTTTGCTCTCATCTCACTACATGCATTGTGAAGGGCAACTCCTGGCTGGCACCATTTGACCTGGTGCACAACTGGGCTTTAAAGTTGCACTGATGCTGGGCATCCAGGGACACCCTGGCAATGATAAGTACTTTGCCTTTGGTGAGAGTATGAGATGAGCTAAGTATGATAGAGACCTAACGTATAGGTAATAAACCGAGTTTTGGAGAATAGTGTGAAATGTCTTGTAAACGTTCACAGAGAGAAATAATCCATGAAACTCACTAAAGTTCAAACAGCTGATTTTGTGTAAAGTTCAGTCCGATATGTTCTCCATCATAATTACTACTTAAATCTATTTCTATGACATCAACCACTCCTACCCTTACATTGGCAAAAGTACCAACTCAAAAGCTGATCTGACTGGTTTCCCATCCTCATGATCAATTCAAACCTCTGTTTCCTGCGTCCTGTCCTACCCCAAGACTATGATGACCTGCATGAGCTCCTGATCACTAAACACTTCAAATTTAATATTCTTATTACCTGACAATCCCCATCTCCATGACTTGCGTGCACATCCATTCCTTTCTCCCCAACATAGGCTGCTGAAGGCATATCTGTAAAGTACCACACTGTGGAGTTGTTTCCCTAAACCTAGTGCTATCCCTGTCTTCCTCAAGAACATCTTTAAAACCCATTTTTTCCTCCATTATTAAAGGACCGGCTGTTACTTGACAGCATTGCTTTAGTCTGGATCCAATGGGAATTTAGAGATAATGACTGCCATTGGGATGACACTTAGGAGTAGACAGATATCAAGGGGAATTGGGACAGGATGTCTAAATGTCAGAACCTGAAAACATTATTTCTGCTCCAGCAGAGGTCAAATCTCTCACCCACAGATCTTTAGGCAGATGCATAGAGTAGTTTGGCCCTTTTTTCCTCAAACCATTAGATTTAATCTGTAGCCTCTCTCTCACAGACACACACTACTTGCTTATTTCAATCATGTTACATGAGTACAAAAATCATAAAGCAATCAATGTTAAGCCATGTGCAATTCTCTCTGACAAATAACTGCCTAAGGAAGGCCATATGGTGTTTTCTTGCATGAAAAGCAAATTACATGCGTGACCAAACTACAGCTACTGTAGTCATATTATACCCTTAAGAGTAATGGCAAAGAAGTGTCTGTGGCAATGGCCTTCCTATTGGTAGTGTCAGCTGTGTAGATAGTCCTCTCACCTCTGAATCAGAAGCATGACTGTTCGGGCCCCTCTTTAGAGACCTAAGTGCAAAATTCAGGCTAACATTTGATTGCACTCTCAAAAGTGTAAGTTTGTATCTGAGGTCCTATTCACTTTTTTAGATGTGCATACAAACTCCCCTGGCACTATTTCCAAACAAAGTTGGGAAATTACTCCGGATTCCTGGCCAACATTTATCTCCTTGTGAATCACTGTGACATATTATGTCATCACTATGAAATTGCTGCTTGTTGGAGCTTGCTGTGTACAAACTGACTACTACATTTCCTAAAACATAGTTTTGTGCATTGTGGCTCAGATCTGACTCAAACCAGGTTGTATGTGTACACAAGATAACAAAGTGCGAAGCTGGATGAACACAGCAGGCCAACAGCATCTCAGGAGCACAAAAGCTGACGTTTCGGGCCTAGACCCTTCAGAGAGTCTCTGATGAAGGGTCTAGGCCCGAAACATCAGCTTTTGTGCTCCTGAGATGCTGCTTCGCCTGCTGTGTTCATCCAGCTCGACACTTTGTTATCTTGGATTGTCCAGCATCTGCAGTTCCCATTATCTCTGTATGTGTACACAAATGGTTTATCAGAATGCTTTTAAAAAGGTTTGCAGTCACAAGCTTACTGGGTTCCTCCAAACCCATGACCAGTTCCATCTAGAAGGACAATGACAGCAGCTACACAAGAACACCACCACCTCCAAGTTCCCCTCCAAGTGACTCACCATCCTGACTCAGAAATATATCGCCGTTCCTTCACTGACACAGGGTCAAAATCCTGGAATTCCCTCTCTAATAGCATTGTGGATCAACTCACAGCAGGAGGAATGCAGCGGTTCAAGAAGGCTGCTTACCACCACCTTCTCAAGGGCAACTAGGGATGGGCGAGAAATGCTGGCCAGCCAGCGACACCCACGTCCCACAAATGAATAGGAAGAAAAGGTTTGTCTCTCAGCACACAGCACAACGAGCAACCAACAAATATACAAAATCATACACCAAGTAATTGAACACAACTGTCATTACCCATCAAAAATGGCTGCAAAGCTGATAGTGATGCCTTAAGATCATGAAAGGCACTGCATAAATCTAAGTCTTCTTCTTTTAATACTTGATTTCTGAAGGTAAACCTGAATATTTTCCTCATTACACTTATGTCTCAGTTCGTAATACGAGAACGTTTATATATAGATCTCCATCTCAACTGCACTAATACACACAGGAATTGCTGTGAATTGACCAAAAGACAAATGAGGCTAGAGGACATTACAGATATAGAGAAGGGTAAGGCCAAAGAGGAACAATACAACAAAAGTGGAATTTTAAATTTGTCATGTTGTGTTACTGGGAGCAGTCAGTGAGCATAGAAGCAGCAGGTGGATGTGGCTTGAACCAAGAAACGAACACTGGCAGAGAGCTTTGAGTGATCTGAAGTTTGCGGAGAGTAGCATGCAGGGGTCTAATCCGGATTGCATTGGGATAATCAAAACTAGAGGTAAGAAATGAATGAATGAGGATTTCAGCAGCCAATAAGCAGAGGCAGTGGCAGAAACTAATGATTTATAGACTTGGAAATATGTTCATTAGGCATGGTGCAAATATGGTCAGAACCTTATCTCAGGAGCAAATATGTCACCAGGTTTGTGAACTCTTTCAGTTTCAAACAGTTGCCATGGAGATGCATTGCGAGGTAACTAAGAAACAAGGTTTGTACCAAGGCCTGAAGACAATGACTTCCAGTTTCCCTGATGCTTATTTGAAGGTAATTTCTGCTCTGTGTGTCAGACAAGCAGCTCAATAATTTAACAAAGAGAAAGAGTTGGTGGTGAGGGAGAGTTTGGGCTCATGCGAGAAACCTAACAGTTTTAATCAGGTAGTATTACCAAAGGATAGTATGTCAATGAGAATCAGATAGATCTGTGGGAAGCCATTGCAAGTGATACTTTTGCAACAATTCACCAGACAAGAATGGAAGCAGGTGAGTACAGTCCTATGGCCCTACCCAGCTGGACTATATGGTGAGGTACGGGTGGAAGATTTTCTGCCTAATTGAAGGGAGTTCCAGGAAAGATGGGCCAAGATTTGAAAGGCAGCAACACAAGGATCTTGCAATGAGAACGGAGGCAGGAAATGAGGTAGTAATTTGCAAGGGTGATAGAATCAAAGGTTGTTTGTTGAGGAGTGAGAAAAAGTGGCAAGGAAGAGAAGTTGGGTTGTCAGTTGCTTTGTTGGAATAGGTGTAAGCGAACAGGAGATGAGTCTTATGGTTAGTATGTGCTCAGACAGGGCATGAGGGAGGTGGATGAGAGAAAGATTGCCAGGACAGGAAGTTTAGTCTGATGGGTTAGTGGAATTGAGGGAAGTAGCACTTGATCTTGATCTTAATGATGGTGAATTCCATGAGGACATGGGGGAGGCCTTTAAGAAGATGAAGTACAGTAAAGAGCCAAGGATTTCCTTACCTTTTTGAATGGAGCAGGCGGGCAGTTTTAGCTAGAAAGAGAAATCCTTCACACTCTTTATGGTGTCTATACAGACCTGGCAGTAGATGTTGAAACCTTACCTGTTTCATTCTCAAGCTTGTATTCCTTGGTTTTAAAGGAAGAATGGCCTGGGTGAAAGATGGAAATGATTTTATTGGAAACCAGGGCATCAAAGGTGGAGGTGAGAGTGCAGTTTGAGAAAAAAAAATCAACAGCTGCGGAAATGTTACAGTGAATGGAGGGCCACAAATTAGACAGTTAGGATACTGACAGTGATACTTGAATAAATGGATTTAACCCTATTACATATTGTTGCTGACAGATGATTCACAGCGAGCTTCAGGGGTATCACCATTGCCAGATCTTCCACCCACAATGTCTTTGATGAAAACTTTAACTATGGCAACACTATGACTCAACCCGAATAGTTATTGTTATCTCCAAATTTCCTCACACCAAATGTAGTTCACTGCCTTTTCACAGAATAGTGAGACCTAGCCTTCCTTTTATCACCACCATCCTTCATCTTACCATACTTGAAATATTTCATTCACCTGCAATTTTTAGTTTCGGAGAAATCCAGATTGAAACATCAAACAAGGTCAGTGCTTTTAAAGATATAAGTTTTGCTAGATATTCGCGGTGCCATACTTGGCCAAATATTGTCCTGACATCAAAGACTGGTCTTCTCACTTATTTTCTAACACTAAGCTCATACATTCATGCCTGGGATCAAGACTGTAATACGATTTGGAGCCTAATGGTTCTGATAGAGCTAGAATTACAAGTTGGTTAATAATTTATTGGTGACTACCAACTCATTGCTGACTGCTTTCATCATTTTTTGATGATAGGAAGGCTAATGAATAGCTTGCACTTCACTGGATTTAATTTAGCCTTTTTTTAAAATAGATAAGCAGGTACCTAAACAACTCACCACATTGTGAGACAAACAGTGCTATCTCAGCTTGCTAAGGAAGCAGCTAGCTTTAGTGCACAGATCTTCAGCACTATTTCCAGAATTTGTCAGGGTCCACAACTATTGCTGTTATTTGCGTACATAGTACTTCTTGACAGAGAGAAATAACTGTGATTGATACCAGTATCTGTAATAGTAGGGACTTGAGGGAACAGGGGTTGGGTCATGCATTAGGCAATTTTGATTGAAGATAACTGCAAATGTATCAAATGTCTGGCTCTGACGTGCCAGGCTTCCCATTTTGAGAATGCAGATGTTCATAGAGCTTTCTTGAAGTTACCTGGATGTTCTCCACCATTCTTGACAGAATGTGGAAGGGGATACAGAGCTTAGCTCTGGCCCTTTGGCTATGGAATCATTTAACTTTTTTCTGTAGCCTGATGTTTTTGGTATTTAGCATACAAGCAGCTCTATGTAGTCATGGCTCATTCTGAGATTTAACTAGTTTTGCTCCTGTTATGTCCTTCTGCATTGCTTACTGAACTAAGATGGCCATCTGACTAGCCAGCAATGAAGCAATGCTGTACTGCTGAGCCCCATAGCCTGCTCAAACAGAATTACATTTTTCCATCTCCAGCATCTTCAGAGGTAGCCCCTTGATGCCTGGTGGCCACAAATTCATGGTGGAGCAATGGTATTTGAGGGGAGTTTTAGTGTCATTCTAGACACCACTGCTGCCTCATTTACATTTCAGTGCTATCATCAGTAACTTAAAAGACAACAGCAGCTCACAGAAATGTTCATACTGCAAGCTTGAAATAGAAAACCATCTTAAACCGATTGATCCCTTAATTATACTGGGAGTTCTTTGGTCTTTCCTGCTTGAGGCTTCACGTTTTATGTCTGTCACAGCTTACTGTAGACAAAGAGATTGCTCTCAAAGCACTCTGCTAGATAATAGTTCCCTTGCCTCCCTGAGCAGAGGCCTTTTCACACAGTCATTCATGTAAACATTACATATATATATATATGAAAGCATCTTACAATACCACCCTGCTCTAAAAAACTGTGTGACAGTTTGAAGCTTAGAATCGTTCAAAGCTTTCATTTTTTATTTAAGAGGTGCCATCTGCCATCCGATATTCTGCAATTAATTAACCAAAGCGCCACAGTGTGATACGATGACTTTCGCACATGTGGGACATGGATGGCAATGGAAAGCTATGGGCCAAAAATAGATTTCCTTCTCGGCTTGTTGAAGAAAACTCAGTGAGACAAATTCCCTCCAGGACGATCTGATCAAACGTCAGTGTGTCCAGTTACAGAGCAGCAATTGTATGAGATAGATAGCCTTCATTAAAAAAATGTGACTCATCTTAACAAAAACAATGAGGAGAAGCTTTGCAGTGGTTTTGCACAGAAAATTAGTTGGTTTACTACATGTTTAAAATTCGTGCATGGAATGTCATCTGCCAGGCCTATGTTTGTTAGCCATCCCTAAAAAGGTTTGAGAAGGTGAGACAATAAGGTGTGGAGCTGGTTGAACACAGCAGGCCAAGCAACATCAGAGGAGCAGGAAAGCTGATGTTTCAGGTCTGGACCCTTCTTCAGAGCTGGTGAGCTGTCTTGTTCTACACTTCTTCCAAGTATTCATCTTGTCCATAAATGTTACCCCTTTCCATAATTATATGCTTACGTGTTTCTGTCACAAATGTCTACATTTCTATTCTTTAACCTGGATCCCAATCTCCCTGTGTCAACATTCATTCATCATGTACTCAGCCCCCCTGGGGGATGGGTAGGACTATTTGGTAGGAATGGGCATGACGCGGGGTTATGGTGGTATTAGGAATGAAGATAAATGTTGGCCATTCCCTTTTCTTCAAGAAAGTCCCCTTGAATGTAGTGTGTTGCTCTTGCTGGCATGAAGACTGCTTGTCATTGTTCAGCAGAATGTCACGTGTGATTATTCCACCTTAGATTAGATTCCCTACACAGTGTGGAAACAGGCCCTTTGGCCCAACAAGTCCACACTGCCCCTTGAAGCATTCCACCCAGACCCATCCCCCTATAACCCACACACCCCTGAACACCACTGGCAATTTAGCATGGCCGATCCACCGAGCCTGCACATCTTTGGACTGTGGGAGGAAACTGGAGCACCCAGAGGAAATCCACACAGACATGGGGAGAGTGTGCAAACTCCATGCAGACAGTTGCCCAAGGCTGGAATCGAACCCGGGTCCCTGGCGCTGTGAGGCTACAGTGCTAAGCACTGAGCCACCGTGCCACCCCTAGCCCATGTAAATTGGCAGAAGGCAAAAAAGGTTAGCGTAATCAATGTGTGACTCAAAGATTGGTGCATTGGAAGTGGGTCCTGGTTTGTTGTGCACCAGCAATCATATTGGGGATTAAATGAGTCCTACCACTAAATCAGTTGCACCTGAACCATGCTGTAAGTGGAGTTCTGTCACATAACTAAAACAATAAAATAGTTTTTTTATATTCTAAACTAAATACTGAGTGCACAGGGTCAAATTGCGGAAGATGTAGTAAAGAGTAGAGGCAGGCAAGAGAGAAAGAGGCAAAATAAACAAAGATATCAAAATGAGAAATGTTAAATAGACCATCACAGAAAGCGATTTTGAGCACAAATCTAAGACTGAACCAGCAGATAAGGGTAGAGGTTCCAAATGTAATTAAAAGGACCAAACTAAAGGATCTAAATGCATTTAGAATGTTAAACAAATCCCATAGCTCAAATAGAAATTAATAAGCATGAACTGGTTGCTATTACAAAGCCATAGCGATAGGATGTCTTAAGTTGGGATCTGCATATGGAAGTTGACGATACATGAGAAGCCAGGAACAAGTGGGGGATGGCTCTGTTAATTAATCCTGGTTAACGAGGAATGGGAAACTACAATTTAGAAACAGTGTACGTAGAGACTGGATGTGATAAACCAAGAATTTAATTGAGGGAGTGCTATTCAGGTTCCATAACAGTAACATCCAATAGTAGGACAGAGTATAAAAGCAGAAATAATGGGAGCTTATCAGAAAGGTACAGCAATAATCATGGGAAATTTTAATGTAAATATAAAATGAAAAAGAAATGGACAAAGACAGGAGGACTTCACAGAATATTTTCAGGATAGATTCTTAGAACAGCACATTCTGGAACCAGAAGAACAGACAATAGAAGACCAGGTACTGTGCATTAGTACAGGATGAGTTAATTAGCCCACAGTGAAAGTGCACCCCGGAAGCAGCGATCATAACATGAATGAATTATACATTCAGCTTGCAGAACAGAGGAGTGTTCAAGACTAGCATTTTAAACTGAACGAATGGCAATTGCACAGCTTAAAAGCAGAGTAAGCTAAAGTGAACTAACAAATTAGGTAAGGGATAGGTCAATGGAAATGTGCTGGCAGATATTTAAGGAGGTGGTTCAGAATATACATAACAGATATATTCCAATGAGAGGAACCACCATCAATAATTAATTTAAAACATTAAAGGTGGGATCAACCTTAAAGAAAAAGTTTACAGCTATAGAGAGACAAATCAGGAGACTAAACAGAATGTAAAAAACAGTGAAGAATGGCTAACAGATTAATATACGGTGAAAAACTAGAGGATGGCAGGGATAATCTTAGAAGGAATATAATGCAGATTTATTGGGAATTCAGGGGTTAAGTTATGAAGAATGATTATATAAATTAGGCTTTTTTTCCCCTCTAGAATTTGGTAGGTTAAGGGGTGTTCTGATCAAAGATTTCAAGGTTTTAGCAGGAAAATACAAGGCAAATAAAGATAAACTATTTCCACCGATTGGAGATTCTAGAACTAGGGGTATAGTCCCAAAATTAGGGCCAGTCTGTCAGAAGAGATGATTGGAAACAAGGGTAGTGGAGGTCTGGAATACTCTTCCACAAACAGCAGGTGATGCTTGATCAGTTATTAATTTTAAATCTGTGATCAATTATTTTTGTTCAGTAAAGTTATGAAGGGATATGGGCCAAAGGCAGGTATATGGAGTTAGGACACAGATCAGCCATGATTTCATTGAATAGTAGAATGGGTTCAAGGGGCTGAAAGGTCTAGCCCTGCTCCTATTGTCGAATGAAAGCAAGCCAGCTAAAACATAAAAACAGTAAGAATCGCTGTAGGTATAATAAAGATAGACTGAACAACGTCAGCATTGCATCTTTACAAAGTGGGAGATAAAGAAAATGTCAGAAGAATTGAACAGATGTTTTGCACTTGTCTTCAAAATAGAGAGCAGAAACAATGCTCAGGAACTAGCTGTAAATCAGGAAATGGAAAGGACAGAGGAGGAATTTGAAAAAGTTAAAACCACCAGGGAAATGACACCAAACAATGTGTTGAAGTTGGGTGATGGCTACTCCTCAGCTCTTGCTGGACTTCAACAATCTCACCAGCCACTTATAAAGAACCTAGGATAACGTGTTAATTTTACATTTCCAAAATTCCTGAGGTGGGGATCTCAGAGATGGAAGGCTCTTGTTGCAGCAGACTAAGTGGAAATGGCCTCTTCTCCTGGCAGTCTGCATCATTGACAGGGCATAGTTCACACCAATGGGCTCTTCTGGTACCACATCTGGAACAGGATGTACAGTGATCTTGGTGCCGTCTTCTGAGCATGGCTGTGTATTGTTGGGCATATTGAATGTTTAATGAACTGTACAAACTCCATAAAATGATCAAATGAGTCTCATTCACCTCCAACAAGATGGCTGTTGTGTTTTCACAGCTCTGACTGCTTAGCTGGCTGCTCTGATTTTGACAATGTAGGGTTCTCTTTAGGTTGCAGGTCTTGCAAACCAGAACTTGTAACTTAGGTACATACATTATACACAGGGCAGAGCGAGATCCCTGCGTGATTGCATTGGAACAAGCCCTTCTACACACTGAAATGTCACAGGACCTGATATCACTTCCTTTGATGGTATCACCTATTGGCAGCTCCTGCATTGCTTAACAATAGTAAGCATATGTTATGCATATAAAGTGTGCACAGTAAGATTGTGATCAGAGATAATGGGAACTGCAGATGCTGGAGGGGAGGGTCTAGGCCCGAAACGTCAGCTTGTGTGCTCCTGAGATGCTGCTTGGCCTGCTGTGTTCATTCAGCTACACACTTTGTTATCTTGCACAGTAAGATTCCTCTGTGATATAAAGTTCAGAGTCTGAATTATGTCTTTTTGTGCATTGAAAGGGTGCTTGAAAGTCAATAACTAACCAGATTTGTTCTTTCTACTCTTCCTTGCTAAAATGTTTCCTCCTTAGTTAAGTCTTTTCTGGTATATCTCAGAATTGGTCAGGAAGGAGATTTCTTCTTGTCTTTTAGTGTAAATTTGTCCTGTATTCACGTCTCATTTCTTCTGCATTAGATCTGCCTTTATCATAAAGATAAATGTGAATAACCATATTGAAGGACATAGCATGTGCTCTATAGCAGGAGTGGACAATCACAACTGAAAAGACAGATGAAATCCCAGTGTTTCATTGACACTGGAGATGACATGACACATCTGCTCCATGATAAAATAAAATTGCAGACACTATGAACTGACCTAATTTTACAACTCTAAAAAGTTCTGAGTTGTTTTCAAGGAGGAAGTAGCTATAGCTTTCGTGGCTAAAAGAATCAAGGTATGTGGGGGAAGGGCAGGATTAGTATACTGCTCTGAGATAATGGGAACTGCAGATGCTGGAGAATCCGAGATAACAAAGTGTGGAGCTGGATGAACACAGCAGGCCAAGCAGCATCTTAGGAGCACAAAAGCTTTTATACTCTTAAGATGCTGCTTGGCCTGCTGTGTTCATCCAGCTCCACCCTTTGTTATCTAATTATCATACTGAAAGGTTGAATGGCCTGCACCTGCTCTATGTCTCAATGTAAAGAAAAATACTTCTTTGCTCGAAAGTGCTGAAAGGCAGTTTGCAGAAATCTTTCTAAATAGCACAACTTCAAGAAAGACTGTTGTAATGACTCCAGTTGGCATTAATGTTTCATATATAGTCTGTCAATTATGTTACTGCTCCCTGGTTTGTGAAGCCATGCAAGTGCTGCATCTTCTTTCATAAGGTTAGGTTTATTCAGGTGCAAGTCTGATATAAATGCTTGAAGGTCTTGCACAGCAAGCTGTGCCCTTCTAACCTGTTGTTATTTGCATACATACTCTCCAAATCTCATCCTTCTTATGTGGGACATCATAATGTTTGTTCCAAAAGGATTTTAGCCTAAAATAGGCCAGATGTTTAAGCAAGAAGGCAAAATCTCAATGTTCAGTGTTTGTCTGAAATAGCAAAACATAAACTGGCTGCTTAAAGGAACTGCAACATACTTTGTCCATTTTGGATAATTTGCTTTAGTCAATGAAGATTTTTATATTGTATCTACATCTGAGCTTCCTGATAAAACGTCTGTTTTATTTGAGTGTAAAAGTGCTGCTCTATCGTCCCCTACCTGCCTACTCTGTCAAATTACCTGGGTGACTGAGCTACATCATCAGTGCTTCTGTTAGTCTCACTGTGGGAATATCTGTATACCTTTATACAAAATTCTCATAATATAATCATCATCTCATAGTATGTGATCAGTGGGTATAAAGACGTCATATTCCATTTTATCTGAAATTTCTTCAAGAATGACACTACTGGAAGCATGCTGCTGAATGCTATTTTAATGTAACATAATAGCTTAATACTAGCTCTGATACTTATGTGCCTCAGAACCTTAATACTGGAGTATAAAAGCTGACTGTAATAAACATGTTTGATTCTTGAATAACGATGTCCACACCCAGTTTCTTATGTTATGACAGATAGCATCAGGTAGAATAGCCAGTTGGAGGCAAAAACTATATCTGCTACCAGCTCATGTTATAAAGCACTTTTTAAGTGGAACTCTAAGATCTCTAGCTGTGCTCTTGATCTTTGCCCAAAACCAATTCCACATAGGTCGCCTTAATTTATGTACAACAGTCTTGTTATGAGTGTAGGTTTAGTTTAAATAAAATGTGTTGAGCACACAGAAGTCCTGAGAGGCTAAAGACAGCTTCCTTGCTAACTCTGAGAACGCCTGTCACAGGCTTCTTTCCAAATCTGTGCACCTGCAAATCACAACACAGCTCCATCTCCTCACTCCAGCATTCTCCTGTTCCAACTATAGAATGCCCCATCATTCAGTCCAAGATACCATAGAGCAAAGCAAAGGTAAAGCCATTTTTTTTGGGGGGGGGGGGGGCGCAGTCAAAGGATACTTGGCTTAATAAATAGAAGGCAAATGCTATCTTTGAACTTACTGTTTAGTATCTCCCTACCTCTTGGAATGAGCCTAAATAGCCAGTTCATTTACACCAATGAAACCAGAGGAAGCGAAAGGAAACCTATTCAACTCATTCTATCCAAAATGGAAGCCAGGTGACAACAGCTGGGACAAGTAAATGTGATATTTATATGTAGGTATGCGTTAACTTTTAGATTTGGAATATCATGGCACAGCTTAATAAGTTGCAGTTGCAACAATTCACCTGAAATAGAAGATTTGTTGATCTCCCGTGTGTAAAAGGTCTCCTATTTTGCCCAGTAACAGCTCCTGCTTTCTCACCAGTTTCAGCACTGAAGTGGTGCTGTCCTATAGGAGTAATTATAGCTTATGTCAGTGAACCGAGGATGGGTATCTGAAGATGGACAAGTCAATTAAATGACAAAACCATAATTCTCAAATACTGAGTACACAGGAATCTCTAACCACCGTAATTGTTGTCTGCTACTTTCTCCAACTATTTGTGAAAATCCTTGTATGACAATGTACCCTTCAGAATTTTAATAGCTGCTTATGAGTTGGAAAAATCACCAAAGATTTACTGCTACACATGGATTAAGAGGAGCAGCAATAACTTTTTTTGGAATAAACTGCTTCTCGAGTTGAAAGGAACAATGAGAAACTGTTATTGAAAGAATTACAGCAATATGTGAAATAATTGTCCCTGGGAAGGAGTTACAGAAACAACATAAACAAGCTGCTTGCTGGGAGAGAGGAGATAATACCGCTTGATAACCTGCTGCCTCATGACAAATGGGCAATTAGACCTGCTTGCAGAAATAATGTTCTGAAATAAATGGGGTTAATTGCAGGAGAAAGCTGCATGTTAAACAGACAGCTAACCCTGAAAGTGCCAACAAGCAAAGGAGCTATTTTTGATGACAATGCAAGCTGCAGACTTGAGATCTCCGAAAGTATAATCAATATTGGGGAGGAAAGAATCTAAAGGTTACCAATAATGTCAAATCACAGATTTGAAAGAGACAGAGCAGTTTAAGAATCCAACACCAGAACAACTCAACAGCAGAACTTCAAAGTGCAACATTGCACAAGGACTGAACTCTGGAGACTCTCCCCAGAGACAAACCATCATTGCTTGAAATCCTGGCCAGATTTCACCATTTATTAGGTTGGGTCACAGCCTTATACTTGCTTAGTTGAGGGTCTTAATAAAGTTTAAAGCATTGTTTCAGTACTTGATTATCTGTGAGATTTCTAAATAAGTGGCTGAATTAAAGGTAACTTGTGGTGATTTACCTATAACACTTATCTACCAAAGATAAGCAGTTTCAACATAATTAACGATGAAAAGGACAGGGCAAAAGCAAACACATTTTGACAGGCTTGACATTTAGGTGAGCAATAGAAACCTGCATTTTAATTACATAATACAACAATTAGATACTATTCTTCATTTCATGTTAAGTCATACAATCACGCAAGGGAACCATATGGTCCATCGGACTTGTGTCAGTTCATTCAAAAAGTTATCCAATTAGTCCTAATCCAATCGTTCCTTTCTTTCCCCAGTCCAACTAATAGGTACTTGTGCCAAGCAGAGTTACGGATCCAGACAAACCTCCATTTAATGATTCAACACAAGAAAGTATCCTTTCACCAATGATTCTGATACATCTCCAATGAAGCAATTCACTTGGACTCAGAGTTGTACATCACTTAGTGCCATGTCCACATCATCTCTTTGCACACCTGAACATTCTTATTTTTCAGATGATAATTCAATTCTCACTCTAATGCCTCAACTGAATCTACCTCCACCACATTCTCAGGCAGTGCGTTCTCTGACTTTTATGTCAACTTCTGAGATGGAAATTTTTAATTTAGTTCCCAAGTTTAGCTCAAATATGGCTTGAGGTCAACTGCAAGCTTTTCAGATCATCAATGAGGCAGAATGTTCATAATCAAACTTGGTGTCTGATCAGCAACACGATTATATAAGACCTGATATTGCCACACAGAGTTGCAGGTAGTTCTTGTGCATCATTAGATGGATCATCCATTCCAATTGAGTTTGGTCTAAACCATCTGCAGGTGACACAGGAGATGCAGCTTCAGGTAAATGGCTATCATTAGCACAGGAAGAACAGAGAGTCACAGAGTCATACAGCATGGACACAGACCTTTAAACCAACCTATCCATGCCTACCAGATATCCTAATCTGACCCATTCCCATTTGCCAGCATATGGCCCACTCTAAACCCTTCTTATTCATATATCCATCCTGATGCCTTTTAAATATTGAAATTGTATCCACCTCCAACACTTCCTCTGGAAGCTCATTCCATACGTGCACCACCTTCTGCATGAACAACTTGTCCGTCTGGTCCTTTTTAAATCTTTCCCCTCTCACTGTAAACCAATGCCGTCTACCTTTGAACGCCACCTTCCCCCAGGAAGAAGACCTTGTCTATTCACCCTATCCATGCCAACCATGATATTATGAACTTCTGTAATATCAGCCCTCAACTTCCGACACTCCAGGGGAAAAGCCTCAGCCTATTCAACCTCTGCCTATGGCTCAAACCCTCCAGTCCTGGCCCATCCTTGTAAAACTTTTCTGCATCCTCTCAAGTTTAACAACATCCTTGTTCCCTTTGTCAATAAGGAAAGCAGCTGAGGTACATCAGCCAATATTGTATGGTACCAACTTAACATTTCTGTGCTATGTCTAATTTAACTAATTTTGGAATTCGTGTTACAAGGTAATTTTTACATTTAACAGTAATAACAGAAGGATTAGCTCCACATGTGTGTACGTCCAACTTACAATCTCAGTCTTGTCTGTGTTTAGGAATCCCAACTGGTTTCCCCTCAGCTGCAGCTCCAGAGTGGGACGGCTGGAATCCAACCACAGGGGCACAAACACCACCATATTTCTGCAGCTTCACTCAATTTCACGTATTGTGGGCAGTTTTAGTCGATGGCAAAGTGCTCACACCGGGAGCTCACAAGAGCGTGTGCTTCACTGCTCCAAGGTTTAAATATCAACAGCAACTAAAAAGCTTGGCAATTTTGCTGCAGACGAGGTGGTTGGGCACAGTTCCTCACCTCTGCTTCACCGATGTCAACATGATCACAGACCTGAAGAAGTCCAAATGTTGGATGAGTAGCACTTTTTGGCGCTGACATACATAAGACTCCATAGAGAACTGTAACAATGTTGCAGATGATGAGCTTTTTCTTGCTAGTAGCACATTCCAGGTATGATTTAAAGCAGTTGATGTCAAATGGAGTATACATTTCGGAGCCTGTTTCCAGAGGACATGGGTTCAAGTCCCACCTGCACCTCATAACAAGTCTGAACAGGTTGGATCAGTTTTTGAGCCAGTTTCTGGGGACCTTTGTGGTCTAGTGGCAGTGTCCCTACCTTTGGACCAGGACACCCAGGTTCAAGTGCCACTTGCTCCTGATGTGTGTCATTAAAATCTATTACAGAGATGTTAAAAATATCTATATCCAGTTTCTCATTTGCAGTTATATGTGTACCTGGATTCCCTTGAAGAGGGAGTATAGTGTCCTTGAAGCACAACGGGTAGGTGAGCATGAAGGCTGGGGTGCATTCTCTTGATCGCCAGTACCATTTTGGTTTCGATGCCCCAGTCTCTTGTTTCCTCCCTTTTAAGTTTTTAGTTGCTATCACACTGCCCTGAAGAGCACTATTTGGGGCTTGATGTTGGGTTATTGGGTTTTCTCTTTACAAAAACTTCCCCGCTGGGTGTTTCCTTGGTTCGGTGTATTATTCTCCCATTGTAATGGGTGTGTGCGCGAGAGCTCCCAGGTTAAAATCCTGGATCAGCCTCACATGGAGTCTCATGTCACACTGACTCTGGTGGGCATTACTTATTACATGTTATTTGGTGACTGAGTTTATTCAACAAAATAAAAGAGAAGTAACAAGTTTCTCTTGGAGAGGAGGAACTGATCCATAGAAGAATAAAACAGTCTAAATTGTGTGGAATGTGAAGAAAGAGTTATGGTGGCTCCTGCTGCCTACTTTACTGGTGGAGATATTTTCTAATTAATTTATAAACTAATTTTATCACACACCTCTGGAGCTGATGAGACTTGAACCCAAGCCTTCTGGCTCAGAGGTTGGGACACTGTTGCGGCACCACAACTGCTCCCAAAGAAACTGCATTTACACACGGCCCATCCCCAAAACCCTACTGTGCTTGGTATTCCCAGGCAGTCTCCCTGTCAAGTACTGAGTCTGCTTCCAAGATTAGATTAGATTCCCTACAGTGTGGAAACAGGCCCTTTGGCCCAACAAGTCCACACCGACCATTGGAGCATCCCACCCAGACCCATCCCCCTATAACCCACACACCCCTGAACACTGCGGGCAATTTAGCATGGCCAATCCACCGAGCCTGCACATCTTTGGACTGTGGGAGGAAACCCTGGACAAGATTGGACATTTTTAAACTAGCATGGCTGCAGGTATTTTACCTCTTCAATATTTACCAGCCTAACAAAAGGCAGCTACGAACTAAAGGGAGGTTCTGTAGGTGGCTAGTTCTGATTCCAGTAAATGCCACAAAAGTTTAACGAGACTGAGCAAGGGAAGAGGGGTTAGTCATAACTTCCAAGAATGTTTTTTATTGACTGTGTTTTGCCACTCACAAACAACTCTTTCTTTATAAAGGATACTGAAGAGCTTATGGAGCATCCCCAACAACTCTACTTTCACAAGCAAGTGTTCCTTCACTAATATCCCCATAAGTATTATCTCTACTAATGGATAGATACGGATTGCTATTGTTTGTGACATGCACCTGCCATTTCATTTACTGGTTGCATCTATTACAGAAACTAATCCGGCGTTTGGAAAAGAACAGCAGAATTTTCAAATAGCACCGAATGAGACGTTAACCTTGCCAGAAGACTGAGGCAATGTTTGGTGAACTTAGTGAATGAAGCAACAGAATCTCAAAGGGAAAAGCTAAAAGAGAGCTGCTAGCTACAGGCTTCTGATCAACCCAGCCTCTTACTCTTTTGTACCTATGCCATTCATCAGCAACTGTTTGTCAGAAATTTTACTACCACTCAAATCGATTCAGTCACAAAGGGTCTCAACAACACTAACTTTTTCTTCCTTTAGTGGGTGGTCCTGTGAAAAAAATATTATTCTTATGAGTCTAGCTCCTCTCAACACTTCAGTGCACATGCCATTAGCCACGTCATGCACCCGAAAACCAAGGCCAGAGGAAAGGAATGCTCAGTAACACATCTAGCACAGATGGACATGAGGAGAATGAAACATAAGCAAGAGATCATCGGGCAGTCAAGATAGCTGAAGAGTCTTTAGTTGAGTGGCAATCTAAGTCTATACTTCATGGCTGAAGTAGACCGTGCTTCATGGATCCTGCTGCTAAAAAAAATGACAATTGCAGAGCATTAAGAACATTGAGTTATGTGCAGGGATAGTCACTGGCAAGTCAAATAGAGGAGTCCACTACTCACATTTGAGACATAGTAAGAAAGCAGCCAGTGAAGAATATATTAAGGATAAAAAAAATCAGATGATATAAGGTTCAGTGATGTGGGGATTGGTTAACCAGATCAAGATGCTTTGCATAATTTCCCAAAGATTGTTGTAACATTAGTGATGGTAAAGAAGGTCACGGAAGAGATCATGGCTTATGTGCTGCAAGATCTGTTTCTGAGTGGAATAAAAGTGACATCACTAGTAGAAATCAAGGGTTATTGAGAGGAGTTACAGGGAGGTAGTCACTCCTCAAGTACAGGAAAAAGGCAGATGTGTTATGGTCAGGGGACGGAAAGGGAACCGGCAGGCAGTGCAGGGATCCCCTGTGGCCATTCCCCTCAACAATAAGTATATTGTTTTGGATACTGTTGGGGGGTATGACTTACCAGGGGAAAGCAGTGGGGCACGGGTCTCTGGCATAGAGTCTGTCCCTGCTGCTCAGAAGGGAAGAGGGAAGGAGAGCAGAGCATTAGTCATTGGGGACTCCATAGTTAGGGGGACAGATAGGAGGTTCTGTGGGGACGAGAGAGACTCACGGTTGGTGTGTTGCCTCCCAGGTGCCAGGGTGCATGATGTCTCTGATCGTGTTTTTGGGATCCTTAAGGGGGAAGGGGAGCAGCCCCAGGTCGTGGTCCACATTGGCACCAATGATATAGGTAGGAAGAGAGATGGGGATTTAAGGCAGAAATTCAGGGAGCTAGGATGGAAGCTGAGAGCTAGGACGAACAGAGTTGTTATCTCTGGTTTGGTGCCCGTGCCACATGCTAGTGAGGCGAGGAATAGGGAGAGAGAGGAGTTGAACACGTGGCTACAGGGATGGTGCAGGAGGGAGGGTTTTGGATTCTTGGATAATTGGGGCTCTTTCTGGGGTACATGGGACCTCTACAAGCAAGATGGTCTTCACCTGAACCAGAGGGGTATCAATATCCTGGAACGGGGGGGGGGCGGAATTGCTAAGGCTATGTGGGTGGGTTTAAACTAATTCAGCAGGGGGATGGGCACCAAAATTGTAGTTCGACTATAGAAAAGGTTGAGAGTAGGGTGGTCCGAAATAAAGTTTCAGGGAAGCAAGATGGCACTGGCAAGCAAGAAGTTGGTTTGAAGTGTGTCTACTTCAATGCCAGGAGCATCCGGAATAAGATGGGTGAACTTGCAGCATGGGTTAGTACCTGGGACTTCGATGTTGTGGCCATTTCAGAGACATGGATAGAGCAGGGACAGGAATGGTTGTTGCAGGTTCTGGGATTTAGATGTTTCAGTAAGAACAGAGAAGATGGTAAAAGGGGCGGAGGTGTGGCATTGTTGGTCAAGGACAGTATTACAGTTGCAGAAAGGATGTTTGGGGACTCGTCAACTGAGGTAGTATGGGCTGAGGTTAGAAACAGGAAAGGAGAGGTCACCCTGTTGGGAGTTTTCTATAGGCCTCCGAATAGTTCCAGAGATGTAGAGGAAAGGATAGCAAAGATGATTCTCGATAGGAGTGAGAGAGACAGGGTAGTTGTCATGGGGGACTTCAACTTTCCAAATATCAACTGGGAAAACTATACTTCGAGTACTATAGATGGGTCAGTTTTTGTCCAGTGTGTGCAGGAGGGCTTCCTGACACAGTATGTAGATAGGCCAACAAGGGGCGAAGCCATATTAGATTTGGTACTGGGTAATGAGCCTGGCGAGGTGTTAGATTTGGAAGTAGGTGAGCACTTTGGTGACAGCGATCACAATTCTGTTATGTTTACTTTAGTGATGGAAAGGGATAGGTGTATACCACTGGGCAAGAGTTATAGCTGGGAGAAAGGCAATTACGATGAGATTAGGCAAGATTCAGGGAGCATAGGATGGGGAAGGAAACTACAGGGGATGGGCACGTTAGAAATGTGGAGCTTATTCAAGGAAAAGCTCCTGTGTGTCCTAGATAGGTACGTACTTGTCAGGCAGGGAGGAAGCTATAGAGTGCGGGAGCCGTGGTTTACGAAGGAGGTGGAATCTCTGGTCAAGAGGAAGAAGGCAGCTTATGTTAGGATGAGATGTGAAGGCTCAGTTAGGGCACTTGAGGGCTACGAGGTAGCCAGGAGAGACCTAAAGAGAGAGCTCAGAAGAGCGAGGAGGAGACATGAGAAGTTGTTGGTGGATAGGATCAGGGTAAACCCTAAGGCTTTCTATAAGTATTTTAGGAATAAGAGAATGACAAAAGTAACACAAGGCCCAATCAAGGATAGTAGTGGTAAGTTGTGTGTGGAGTCAGATGAGATAGGGGAAGCGCTAAATGAATATTTTTCAACAGTATTCACTCTAGAAAATGACAATATGTTGTCGAGGAGAATACTGAAATACAGGCTACTAGGCTAGGTGGGATTGAGGTTCACAAGGAAGAGGTATTAGAAATCCTACAGAGGGTGAAGATAGATAAGTCCCCTGGGCCGGATGGGATTTATCCTAGGATCCTCTGGGAAGCCAGGGAGGAGATTGCCGAGCCTTTGGCATTGATCTTTAAGTCGTCATTGTCTACAGGAATAGTGCCAGATGATTGGAGGATAGCAAATGTGGTTACCCTGTTCAAAAAGGGGAGTAGAGACAACCCTGGTAATTATAGACCAGTGAGCCTTACCTCAGTTGTTGGTAAAGTGTTGGAAAAGGTTATAAGAGATAGGATTTATAATCATCTAGAAAAGAATAAATTGATTAGGGATAGTCAGCACGGTTTTGTGAAGGGAAGGTCATGCCTCACAAACCTTATTGAGTTCTTTGAGAAGGTGATTAGGCAGGTAGATGAGAGTAAACCAGTTGATGTGGTGTATATGGATTTCAGCAAGGCGTTCGATAAGGTTCCCCACAATAGGCTATTGTACAAAATGCGGAGGAATGGAATTGTGGGAGATAAAGCAGTTTGGATCGGAAATTGGCTCGCTGAAAGAAGACAGAGGGTGGTAGTTGATAGGAAATGTTCATCCTGGAGACCAGTTACTAGTGGTGTACCGCAAGGGTTGGTGTTGGGTCCACTGCTGTTTGTCATTTTTATAAATGACCTGGATGAGGGCGTAGAGAGATGGGTTAGTAAATTTGCAGATGAAACTAAGGTCGGTGGAGTTGTGGATAGTGATGAAGGATGCTGTAGGTTGCAGAGAGACACAGATAAGCTGCAGAGCTCGGCTGAGAGGTGGCAAATGGAGTTTAATGCAGACAAGTGTGAGGTGATGCACTTTGGTAGGAGTAACCAGAAGGCAAAGTACTGGGCTAATGGTCAGATTCTTAGTAGTGTAGATGAGTAGAGAGATCTCGGTGTCCATGTACACAGATCCTTGAAAGTTGCCACTCAGGTTGACAGGGCTGTTAAGAAGGCATACAGTGTTTTATCTTTTATTAATAGAGGGATCGAGTTCCGGAACCAAGAGGTTATGCTGAAGCTGTACTAAAGTCTGGTGCGGCCGCACTTGGAGTATTGTGTACAGTTCTGGTCACCGCATTATAAGAAGGATGTGGAAGCTTTGGAAAGGGTGCAGAGGAGATTTACTAGGATGTTGCCTGGTATGGAGGGAAGGTCTTATGACGAAAGGCTGAGGGACTTGAGGCTGTTTTCATTAGAGAGAAGAAGGTTGAGAGGTGACTTAATTGAAACATATAAAATAATCAGAGGGTTAGATAGGGTGGATAGGGAGAGCCTTTTTCCTAGGATGGTGACGGCGAGCACGAGGGGGCATAGCTTTAAATTGAGGGGTGAAAGATATAGGACAGATGTCAGAGGTAGTTTCTTTACTCAGAGAGTAGTAAGGGAATGGAACGCTTTGCCTGCAACGGTAGTAGATTCGCCAACTTTGGGTACATTTAAGTCGTCATTGGATAAGCATATGGACGTGAATGGAATAGTGTAGGTTAGATGGGCTTGAGATCGGTATGACAGGTCGGCACAACATCGAGGGCCGAAGGGCCTGTACTGTGCTGTAAATGTTCTATGTTCTATGTTCTGTGTTCTATGTCACTACCATGTTAATGAGTCAATTTTTAAATCCTACCAAAAGGCATATAGACAGGGTTTAAAGTACACAGTAAATTGTTTGGCCTTCAGCTGAGGAGTTTTTTTTATCTTATGCACCTCATCTGCGTAGGTGTCAGTCAGTTGGCTGATTGTTGGACAACAATGGGTTTTTGATGGCAGGAGGCAATGCCTGAAGACTCAATGAATGCTCTTTGGCATTCAGGTAAGTATTGGGAGCAGGAGTCAGGGGTCATTGTGGTTGGAAGAAAGAAGCAGCTGAGAAGGGGAAAGGAGGTAGGGTGGGTTCAATTTCCTTTGTTAGGTTCAGAGGCATGCTCATTGTTCTGGGCTAAAACAAAAGTCACAGAGGTATGAGAACTGAAACAGACCCTTCGGTCCAACTCATCCATGCCAACCAGATGTACTAAATAAATCTAGTCCCATTTGCCAGTATTGGCCCATATACCTTTAAACCCTTCCTATTCAAATTCCCATTCTGATGCCTTTTATGTGTTGTAATTGTACAAGCCTCCACCACTTCTTTCATAAAGCTCATTCCATACACACACCACCGTGTAAAAATTGCCGCCCCGATCCCTTTTATATCTTTCCCCTCTTACCTTAAACCTATGGCCTCTAGTTTTGGACTCCTCCACCATTGGAAAAATACCTTGTCTTTTTACCGTATCCATGTCCCTCCTGATTTTTAAAATCTCTGTCAGGTCACCCCTCAGCCTCTGATACTCCAGGGAAAATAGTTCCAGTCTACTCAGCCTCTCCTTGTAGCTGGATAACTAACACTAGACTAAATAAAACTCAATTTCCTTCTGGGCTGTTGGGAAACAAAGATTTTAACCGAGCCTTAGGTAAAATATATTTTACATTTCACACTTCCGACAAATAACTTAAGCAGCTGAAAGATTTTTAATTATTGATATGATAAAATCAGCAATACACTGACCTGGTTTAATACTGGGACATTAAAAATTGTACCAGCGATTCGCTTTGACATTGCAAGTTTTTTTTAGTCACATAGATGGTTGTCTCCCTTCACAAGTTATTTAAAAAGGATACTTGTGCTTATCCATTGCTGTAAAGGGCTGCATTTTGCTTCAAACACAATCAATCAAAATAAATACTGAACTGTTTTAGAAATACAAACTAGGAAATTTTTTTTTAAAATGCAAAGCAAGCAAATATTTAGGTTAAACTATCCCATGGAGTCTTAATCAAGCAGCCTGTGTCCATTTCTACCATTAGATGTTAATTTTATGTTTGTTGCAGTTATGTTTCAACTGTTCCTCCACCTGAAAATTATTTTCTCTTTCAATAAGTAAATAGCAATGTTTCAAAGGAATATATGTAATGCATTTATGATAGATTTAAGTGTGCCGCAGCAGAAGCAGAGGCAGTAGGTAAATCGCTATTTTCTTCTCAGGCCGTCCCTCGGGAAAGGTAGACTTGCTTCTACTTCAGTTCATTGGCTTTGGAGAAGGCTGACACATCCAGCGTGCGATCAGCCGTCTCTGCCACAAGTGGGACAGATGGTTCTTGCTGGGTTGAGTCAATGAGTTGCTTGCAGGTTGAGGGGCCCTTGTCAAAGCCACAACCTCATCCTTGTGTCCCTTCAAGTTTCCTCAATGTGTCAGTGCTTTCCTTCCAGTATGAACCTTCCCTATTTTGCTCAGTCAGAATGTAGGGATGCCCATGAATCAGTAGGGATGTTTGATCTCTACAGTGATACTTTTGAGAGCATCCCTAAAGTGTTTCCTTACTTGTCAGTATCTAGAACAAATTCGTTTGAATTGTGGCTATATGGTATGACCGAGGGAAGAAGCAGCCTGAAAATTACGTTGAGTCACTTATTAATTTCTTTAGAAGGTGCTCCATCAGACATCACCTCAATAAGGGTTTTTAGACAGTCAATGGAAAAGCTATTTCAGGTAGGAGGCCAGTACTAATATGTAGTTTTGAGGTTCTGTCAAATATGTGTAAACAGTTACTGCAGTTTTGAGACAAAAAAATGGATAAAATCCAAGCCACACCCATACTTGTTCACTCAAACTGGCACAGAGAGGTATAAACATCAGAAGCGGTTTGAAGTAGCAGAGAAAAGGATTTCAGCAATGAATGTTCATATGCTAGTGTTACATTCCATGATTTCAGTTCACTAGGGCAGATGATTCATTCTTGACCACTTTATGCTGTCATCCACACTCAAAATTACCCTCAATGTTTGTTATTGTGACATGGAATCTTACTGTCGAATTGCAATACTGCAGCCTTCCATAAATTGGAATATCCAAGTGAGACGTCACCAACCCGCTAACATCTAAATAAGGCCGCAGATTTTTGCATGGGCAATTATTGGCTAGATTTCAGTGCCCCCACTAGGAATGTTTTCATCATGCCAGAGGTGCCTAAATAGTATAGCTTGCCCACCACCTTCACAACCATCCTCAAGCTATCCCTGTAAAACAGGGGCACTGAAATTAGCTGCATGCCTGCTGCATTTGAATAAATAAATAATGGTAATTCAGGCTTGTTGATGAGTATTCTGGCTTGAGTAATGAGCTGCACGTGCCAAATTGCTTGGCACAGCTGTTTAATAACCTGCGTAAGAAAAGGCCAGAAAAAATGGGGCGTGTGGTTGCACATCATTCAGGACTGCCATTTGTGCATTGGGTGCAGTGCCCCCTTCCCCCCACCCAACCTTAAGACTGCTGCCACCCTAGCAGAACACCAGCCACCACCTTTCATTTCATGACGTCTATCCACCAGAAGTCAATCCCCATCCACCTCTCTCTCTCACTGCCTCATGCATTAGGGACACAGACAGCCTTGGGACAAAACTGTCTGGGAAAGCCATGATCTCCTCAAGCTGCTTCATGGCAGTGCCCACTCCTGACCCCAGGAACTGCCGAGAGTGATGGAACTGCAGTTAATAACATAGGTCAGCAATTCCCAAGGGTAGGGTGCCTGCCTGCTGAGGAGTGCACTGTTGGTCAATTTTGCCTGACTGCAGTATGGTTTGAACAGAACAAACTGACTACCAGCTGACTGGCTAGTACCTATCTGTCAAATACAAATGGGGTGAATTCAGGTTGCTAAACTTCTGAGATATTATAGATCTGTATCCATTTTAAGCAGTGGCAAAGAGGGACAGTAAGCAAATGCGAGAAACTCTGCAAGGATGAATTAACATATTACTGCATAATCACCCAGAAATTCTTGTTTGACAACCTATGTCTGCTATGCAGCTACTGGAACCCATGAACTTGAAATCAAGTCATTTACAAAGGCACTTTCTTACTGCGTAGAAGGTATTAAATGACAACATTCAAATAAGTGCTTTTACTAATTGGTTTGCAATGGACATTCTGCTCCCTGTCCAGAACGAGCACAAACAGTAGCAGAGGAAGCAATTTCAATTGTTTTCATTTATCATTAATGAATCTGGTCTCTTCCCTTGTTTCCTTTCAGAGTTTTTTTAAACTGCATTTGCAAATTACTGGATTCCTTCTCTCCCTTCTGCTCTTACCCTGTGAATTTCCACTCACCTTGAAAAGGAAACACCTAGCTTCCTCTGGGCATTTTGGCAGATGCTGCAGCTGAGCCCAGCAGCTCAGTCTGTTGGTGATTCAGATGTGAGCATGTGTTGTCTCGCTCCATAGCCCATCAATAGACGGCCAGTGCACAACTTCATCCTGACAACTTCTTCCAGCTGACTGCTCTGGCCATGTGCTTTCAAATCATCTGCTCTCTCTACTGGTTCCTTATTTATATTGTTCCATATTTTAATAGCTTCACCTCACCCAAATCTCTGAGTGCATGAGAATGTTAAATTGTCCTTCCAGTTGTTCCCTCATTTGCTTGATGGCCCTCTTTGCCATAGAGCTGCTTGAAGTGGAAAACAATGTGGAGCATCTTGGAACTTGGATCTGAAATTACTCAATTTCTATTCCACAAAAGCATGGTTCTGTAATTACAGGGGGTGAAGTGCAGGGCTGGGGCATGGACTACTTGCTCCATTGGAGGGGAAGTTGGCCGGTTTTAGTTCCCACAAGGAATATCACTGAAGATTGATTTGGATTTATATAGGGCAGAATGGAAGGGAATAATACTAACCCCTACAACAATCAACAGGCATTGCGAGTAATTTTAGCTTTATGTGTTGGTGAGAAGGAGCAATATTGAATTAATTTTCGTCTGCTGAATGGGAATTAAAATCGGGAGAGGTGTACAGTAGGCAATGTAACATTGCCCAACTTATAATACCAAAAATTGAGATTAGCCCTCTTAATTCTAATAATTTGTCTAGTCTCTATGCTGCTACATTTTCTCTGATACCAGACTCTTGAAATTTTGTTTACAAAATCTCCTATGAGCTTGAATCTGATGAATACAATCTAAAAATTCACATCAGCTGTATCCACTTCATCTATCCAATTAGTTTCATCTTCAAATACTCAAATGTTTAACAAATACAACTTGCCTTTAAAAATATCTGCCCTTGTGATCCTTGACAGTTCAGCTGCATATTTAGTAAATTGAAATCATGAACAAACGATAACCTGCACACCGGCAAATACAGTCACTAAAAAACCAAAGAAGTCATCATAATGCAGACAGGAAAACAAAAGCAGTAAAAGGTTGGAAATATCTAACTTGAAGTCATTATCAATGCAGTTCCCTACATTTTCAATGGGCAACATACCTTTACCATTTAACTGGCCTTGAATATTGACAAAAGTTTGAATAGTAAGGGTAGAACTGATGAGCGGGGCTCTGTTCAAGTGTTTGGGTAGGGATGAGTTGGGACTCTCAGCCACATCACCAAGACTATTAGACAGTGGATGCACTCTGCCATTGATCTTAGACTGTAAATGATTGAAGCATCTCATTATCACTGAATTGATGAGGAGACGCGGAATGGTATACAGAAAGGTTCACTGTGATAGAATTACCAACTAGTTTGTGGTTGTCTGGAAAATTAAAGCATTCCATTACACATCTTGTAGAACTTTACAGCAATGTTGATGTGTTTACAAGATTCACCATTGCTTTCCCATTGGCTTGTCTAAGAATATTCAGATTAGGATCTTTTCTTCTATTTTTGCATTCAAATCTATTTCTTGGCCCTCCTCCACTCAAGATTTTAGCTCCTACCCATAGTGTAATTTCATGAATGCTAAAGATTGTGTAGTTTATGAGCAAACTCACCATTGCTCATATGTGAACTGTAGACATCAATGGGCAATTTTGTTTTGTTTCAGAAGGGGGTGAGGAGTGTGGAGGGAGTGGTTCTTCAGAGTCAAATGTGATCTGGCCTTCTCATGTCATTTATGTACATCAAATTCCCACTGGGGTCTCTGGATAACATTCAGAATGATATCCCTGACTGAAGTTCTGCCTCAGTCCAGGGACACTTCCACTCAAGAGCTCTTATGTCCACGCAGAGGGCTGTTGACTAGCCCTAAACCTTGGGCCTTCTTGGTCAGCCTGTCTTGGCTACACACTGAGCAAATACATAGATTCATGAAGAGAAGCCAGGCATCTGCTGCCAAATACACAGCTGCCATATTCCTAAAGCAATTTTTAAATTTTAATTTTAGTTTTGTTGCAATCTGATAATATATTGTTATTTTATTTACCCTTGTCACATTAATATAATTAATAAAAGAATCAAACAATGACAAATGCACCAGTAAACATGTGTAGCCACCAAAAGTTTCAATAAACTAAGTAGGTTTCCTAAACTTAACTAGGTCCATTTGGCCCATGTCCCTTTACACCTTTCTTATCCACGTACCTGTCCAAATGTCTTTTAAATGTTGTAACAGTACCTGCCTCTACCACTTCATATGGCAACGTGTTCCATATAAGCATCACATTCTGCGTGAAAAAGTTGTCCCTTTGGTCCCTTCTAAATCTTTCCCCTCTCACCTTAAACCTATGCTCTCTAGTTTTAGACTTCCCTAGCCTAGGGAAAAGACCTTGGCTACTCACGTTATCTATGCCCCTCGTGATTTAATAAACATCTTTAAGGTCACCCTTCAGCCTCTTTTGCTCCAGAGAAAAAAATCCCAGACTACACAGCATCTCCTTATAAGTCAAAACTTGCAGTCAAATGCTTTTTAAGCAGATGACTGGCCATCCAATCCACCCGTGACCCAGCTTGACATGCACATTTGCAAATATCAAGCAAAGACAGATGCATATCTTTTTCTGAGCAGCTTTACAGGCAACACTTTCCTTCAAGGCTTTCATTATAAAAAGGGTGTCCTGAATCTATAGAATTCTTCCACAGGAAGGCCCAGATCTCCGACTAGTCTTTCAAACTCATTATTCATTTCTTGAGACTCAGGCAAGTAATAGGATCACAACACGCTCACAAGGTACCAACACCCTCCAAGGAACAAACATACTGTATATTTTCACATAATCTTTCAAAGTGTAACTGCAGTATAAATAGACATTAGCCCGTCTGCATCTCTGAATTTTTGTGTCATTCTCAGCACAACGGGACAGCAGGGCCTGAAGATGTAACTGAAACATTTGGACATTTTGGACTAAGACACTTGATTAGGTGCTTATGAAGTTTGAATTACCATGATTGCATTCTAGATTCCAGTCCATGGGTTGTCTTCTCTAAATCAATTAAGATTTTTAGAGCTGCAAAAATTCTGCTTATTAAAGATATATTTGAGTGGACATTTTTTTCTGAAACAGCCATAAATTGGACCAAAGTTGCAGATTGATTGGAAATATGCAAATTAGCATCATTCTAAATAACTATTGAACTGCTCACTTCAGACATTTAAATAGCTCCAGCACTTATTGTACATGTGGTCAGGATTCCATGCGTGCTCAATTAAGGTTTGTGAAATTTTCTGAGTACCTACAATCCAGTTGCTGATATTAACCATCAGTTTCTCAGATACCCACTGGACCCTTTCCAGAGTAATCTCCCACAATCTTTACCTTGTCCATTAAAAGCTACAAATAAACTAGACACCTTCAGAAATCCAGTTCAGTACATGCTGAGCAAAAATCAAGACTCTGAACGCATCCTGGCATGAGCTGCCCATCAGGGCTACATGTTAATGCCAGAGTGAATTCAGAGGCAGAGCAGTTTAAATGGAGCACAGGTTCCCCTTGGAACTGTTACCATAGCAATGACATTTGCAGACACCTCCTCACTTCTTCAGTGCTGAGCATGTGCAGAAAGCCTAGTGTGGTACTTCAGCTTCAAAATATCCATCCCATAAAGGTAAAACAGTAACTGTTGCTCAATAAGTGTGTCTTGTGCGAAAGGCCACACACATTTCACAACATACCATCACCCTCCAAGGAACAAACATACAGTATATTTTTACATAATCTTGCAAAGTGTAACTGCTGTAAAAATAGACTTTAACCCCTTTTGCATATTCCAACAACCAGTGGACTTCAGTCTTGCCCCAAGTTCTTCCTTGAGGGAAATTATACACTTTGTTTGAAGCTCCTCAAAGATCAAGAGGCATTCACTGTGGCCTAATTAAATGTACGCAGTAGTACTGTCCTTGGGGAGGAAGCTGATCAACCTGCTCCTAATGCCAAGGTATCAGGCACAACTGATGTGAAGGGTAGCAGTACAGTTCCATGTTTCAGTCTGATTATAATATTATGTTGGTGTGTGACAAGGATTTACTAACACAACCTTTCCAAAAACTGCACTTCTTTAACAAACTTTTCCATTTGACAAACACAATTCATCTCTGTCCTCTAATCTCTCTGTCCAGTTTTTAGAAGAATATGGGCAATAATGAGGCATATGATGGCAGTCCACAATCAATTATGCTACTGTCCAAGGAGCTTTTATGAAATAAACGTGCTTTACAGAAGGAATATACCTTAAAAATGCCCACGGCAGGAGGGAATGCACTCGGTCTTCTTTGCAGAATTTAACAGACAACATGTCTGTGCATTTTATGGGCCTGGATTTTAGTGGCAGATCTCAGCATAACTGCTTTCCCAGATGCAAAGTCAGCTACCAGCCAACATGCCAAAAGGATGCCACCCATATAACCAAGATAACAAAGTGTGAAGCTGGATGAACACAGCAGGCCAAGCAGCATCTTAGGAGCATAAAAGCTGACGTTTTGGGCCTAGACCCTTCATCAGAGAGGGGGATGGGGAGAGGGTTCTGAAATAAATAGGGAGAGAGGGGAGGCAGACCAAAGATGGGTAGAGGAGAAAATAGGTGGAGAGGAGAGTATAGGTGGGGAGGTAGGGAGGGGATAGGTTAGTCCGGTGAGGACAACAGGTCAATGGGGCGGGATGACTCCCTTGTCCACTCCATGCCTTCCAGAGAGACCACTCTCTCTGGGACTCCCTTGTCCGCTCTACACTCCCCTCCGACCCCACCACACCCGGCACCTTCCCCTGCAACCGCAGGAAGTGCTACACTTGTCCCCACACCTCCTCCCTCACCCCCATCCCAGGCCCCAAGATGATTTTCCATATCAAGCAGATGTTCACCTGCACATCTGCCAATGTGGTATACTGCATCCACTGTACCCGTTGTGGCTTCCTCTACATTCGGGAAACCAAGTGGAGGCTTGGGGACCGCTTTGCAGAACACCTCCGCTCGGTTCACAATAAACAACTGCACCTCCCAGTCGTGAACCATTTTAACTCCCCCTCCTGTTCCTTAGATGACATGTCCATCCTGGGCCTCCTGCAGTGCCACAATGATGCCACCTGAAGGTTGCAGGAACAGCAACTCATATTCCGCTTGGGAACCCTGCAGCCCAATGGTATCAATGTGGACTTCACCAGCTTCAAAATCTCCCCTCCCCCTACTGCATCCCAAAACCAGCCCAGCCCAGCTTGTCCCCGCCTCCCTAACCTGTTCTTCCTCTCACCTACCCCCGCCTCCCACCTCAAGCCGCACCTCCATTTCCCACCTACTAACCTCATCCTGCCCCCTTGACCTGTCCGTCCTCTCCGGACTGACCCATCCCCTTCTTACCTATACTCTCCTCTCCACCCACCTTCTCCTCTATCCATCTTCGGTCCACCTCCCCCTATTTATTTCAGAACCCTCTCCCCATCCCCCTTTTCTGAAGAAAGGTCTAGATCTGAAACGTCAGCTTTCCTGCTCCTAACATGCTGCTTGGCCTGCTGTGTTCATCCAGCTACACACCTTGTTTTCTTGGATTCTCCAGCATCTGCAGTTCCCATTATCTTTGATCACAATTTTAACCACCCATATAACCACCTGGGTTATAAATTTGAGAGTGGAGCCTTTCGGACTTCAGTAGAAGAAAGCAATGAACCATAGAAATGACACAGGGCAAAAGGAGGCCATTTGGCCCATCTTGTCCAAACCAACACAAAGACACCCATCTTTCAATCCTATCTTCCTGCATACAGCCTATATCCCTGCAGCTTACAGCACTTAAGGTACAAATCCAGATACTTTTTAAAAGTTTCTGCCTCCACCACCAACTCAGGCAACAAATTCCAGACACCCACCACTCTCTGTGTAAAAGAAGATTTTCATCACATCCCCTCTGATCTGTTTGTCACTTAGCTTGAAACCATGACCCCTGGTTTTTGAACTGTATGCCAAGAGAGTTCTGTCTGCTCTATCTCTACTCCACACAATTTTACATACCTCAATCATATCAGTTCTCCAACCTTCCCTGATCCAACTCCTCCAATCTCTTATTGTAGTTACAATTCTCCAGCCCTGGCAACATTCTCGTAAATCAGCTCTGTATTTTCTCTACAGCAATTATGTCCTTTCTGAGGGATACTAGGAACTGTCGCTGCTGGAGTCTGAGATATCAAGGTTTGAAGCTCGAGGAACACAGCAGGCCAGGTAGCATCAGAGGAGCAGGAAAGCTAACGTTTCTGGTCAGGACCCAAGGGTCTACACCTTGTTCTCTATGTCCTCCCTGTAATGTGGTGACCAGAGCTGCACTTAATACTCCGGTTGTAGCCTCACCAGTATCTTTTACAGGAAGTACCGCCTTTGAGAGCTGGTAGGCAGCCAAACTGAGCACCAGGTCAAGCAGTCCTGACAGCCCAGAGCTCAGTAGTGGGCATTGCGAGGATTGAAATAAAAGAGCATAAAGGTGGCTGCCACAGAGTGAGAATTCCCGGGGCTTGTAGTGGAAAGGAATTTGAGATAATTGGGAAGTGATGACAGAGACCTGGGGGCAGGGCGGCAGGGTTTTGAAAGGCAGGTGGCACCAAAGGTTTGGGGTGGGAGGAGATGATTTCTTGGGAAGGTGACACCAAGGCACTCAAAGTAAGGTGCTTCCTTTCCTTCCTGCAATTTCTCAGCTGGGCCACCAAAGTCACCTGTCTGCTTGCCCATGAGAGCCAATGCAGGGTGGCATTTTATTCCTAGAGAACAGATTCACCAACCAGCCTAATCAATTGTCCATTTATAGTTCTTTCACTGTCGCCACATCAAACTCCCAGAATTCCCTCTCCAAGGGCACTGTGGGTCAATCTAGAGCATGTGGACTGCAGTGGTTCAAGAAGACACCCTACCACCACCTTCTCAAGGGCAGCTAGGGCATTAAATCTTTTCCTTTATTCATTCATGGGATGAGGGCATCACTGGCCAGGCAGCATTTATTGTCCATCACTAATGCCCAGAGGGCAGTTCAGAGTCAACCACATTGCTGTGGGTCTGGAGTCACATGCAGGCCAGGCCAGCTAAGGTTGGCAGTTTCATTCCCTAAAGGACATTAGAGAAGTAATAAATGACGTCCCAGCCAGTGATGCCCATGTTCCACGAATGAATAGAAGAAAAATGGTGGGTGGGCTTCCATCGAGCCCACAGGCTAGCTTTCTAACATACTTCACTTGCCCTCACCATCAAAAATACACCCAGGTGTGAGGGAGGTAGTCTGAGGGCTTCTTAAAGCAGGCTTTTGTTTCAAAGTTACATTATTTCATAGTAACAATCATTTACAAATTACCCTCCATCACAATAAGAATTGCATTAGAACTTCAACTAAATCCTACGAAATGAAAGGCAAAGAACAACATGCAACAGTGCTGTGGTCACGTTGTGGGGATTTTATGTTTGGAGGTGTAGTGTCCTTCAGTAGCGCTGTGAGAACTTCATAAGATGAGAAATGATAGAAAAAAAACTTGCCGGACAACAAGCAGCCTCCAGCAGTCCATCGAAGCACACTACTGACCTGGTAAAAATGATTGGAGAATGTCCAAGATGACAAAGGGCCTAGACCCTTCCCGAAATGTCAGCTTTTGTGCTCCTGAGATGCTGCTTGGCCTGCTGTGTTCATCCAGCCCCACACTTTGTTATCTTGGATTC
This sequence comes from Stegostoma tigrinum, assembly GCF_030684315.1. Taxonomy (NCBI): domain Eukaryota; kingdom Metazoa; phylum Chordata; class Chondrichthyes; order Orectolobiformes; family Stegostomatidae; genus Stegostoma; species Stegostoma tigrinum. Next base: position 27,709,377 of record NC_081363.1, read on the forward strand.
TCCAGCATCTGCAGTTCCCATTATCTCTTGGAGAATGTCCAGTCCAGTCTGGCTAACTGATCGCAAGTTTTATCAAAGTAGTTGACTGAATGGAGTTAGGTTCCAGATCAGCCACAATTTCACTGAATGGCTGAACAGGTTTGAGTCCAAAGGCTCTGCAAATGCTCCTATGTTAATTATCTGTAAACAGCCTTTTCTCACAATAATCAATCCACACCTTGCTTTTAGGTTGCTGTTAGGGGTTCCTAAACAAAAAGTAGCAGTGCTGCCAATATAGTTCTGGTGAAGTATTTAGTATCCAGAAATATTTGCACCGAGACATTTAATTTCTACTCTGGTAATTCTTTCTCATCTATCTTCGAGTTCAGGGAAGAACTTCCTCTCTCTAAAACTTCCTTCCTTCAGATTGAAATTAGTTTTTAAATTTCATTTATGGGATGAACGCCTTGTTGCCTAGGCCAGATTTATTGTCCAGACAGCAGAGAAGAGTCTGGAGTGGCATGTAGGCCAGACCAAAGAAGGACAGCAGTTTCCTTCCCCCAAGGACATTAATGAACCAGATGGTCATCATTAGACTCTTAATTCCAGTTTTTAGAATCAAATTCAAATGCCACCATCTGTCAGGATAGGATTTGAACCAGGTCCCTGGAACACTACCTGGTTTCCTGGATTAACAATCCAGCAACAACACCACTAGGTCACCACCTCCCACTTGAGCAAATGCCTTTTGAAATGTCAGCATCTCTTCACGGCCATTAATTCTCTAGACAATAACAACTTATATGAATATACTAGACTAGCAATTCAGAATTCTGACCTGCAAAGACAAGTTAATGAATTATTTTTTGTTTTGTCTCTGAGCAGTAAAATTTACATCACACAAATACCAACAACCATCTTGAATAACTGACAATTTAATCAGTGTCCCTTGACATTTAATGGTGTTACCATCCCTGAATCCTCCACTGTCGACATCCTTTTGGTTAGAATAGACCAGAAACTCAACTGAACTCATTATATAAACACAGTGGCTACCACAGCAGGTCAAAGGCTAGGAATACCGCAGTGAGTAACTTACCTCCTGACTCCCCAGAGCATATCTACCACCTACAAGGCACAAGTTAGAAGTGACAGAATACTCCTCTCTAGCCTGGAAGAGTGTAACTCCAATAACATTCAAGATGTTTGACAACATCCAGGACAAAGCAGTCCACTTCATTGGTACGACATCCACAAGCATCCACTCCCTCCACCACTGGCACTCAGTAGCAGCAGCGTATACTATTTACAAGATACGCTGCAGAAATTCACCAAACATCCTTAGACAGCACCTTTCAAACCCATGACCACTTCCATCTAGAAGGACAAGGGTCGCAGACATATGGGAACACCAACACCTGCAAATTCCTCTCCAAGACATTCAACCAACTTGACTTTGATATATATCGCGGTTCCTTCGCCATTGCTGAGTCAAAATCCTGCATTTCCCTCCCTCAGAGCATTGTGGGTCAACATGCAGCATGTTGGCTGCAGCAGTTCAAGAAGGTAGCTCACCACCAGCTTCTCAAAAGCAACGTCCAATGGGCAATAAATGCCAGCCAGTCAGCAACATTCACATCCCATGAGTAAATTTTAAAGAAAAAATTCTGCTTTAATGTAAATGAAACTTTTTCACACTCTTGAACATATAAATCCAGCCCTGGCCTAATTAACTCCCTTGCCTCCTGCAAAGAAAGCGACTGCTTATCTAAACAGGAAAACAGCAGCAGGCTGCCTTCTGAGTTGAAGAAAGGGCCTCTATTTGCTCCAATCTGGTAACTGAAAGATACGCCCTTTCCCTTGCCCCATTATCCCCTTCCCCCAATCATCTAAGGAAAGCCACTCACCTCTCCCCTTCCTAACTGTGTAGCACAGGCCTTCAGCGACAATCTCCAGTTCCCAGAGGATCATGTACACCAAGAAGGTTGTCAGTCTGCTTTCTCATTGGTGGAGACAGGGAGTTAGTGACTTTTCAAGACACCTACCACCAAATCTAGAGCACTAAATCTGCACCATTCTTTGAGCATAAAATCAAAAACCGTGTCTCAGTCTACCAAATGTCCTTTGCTGATGTTTGCAATTCACTATTAAGTTTAGAATGTAAATGTGTGAGTAAGGATTCTGAAGCCATTCACTCTATTTCTTGCAGTTACTACATATGTGCTGAGTAAGCAGGTATGTGTTAAGGGAAGAGAAGGAGGCAATCTTAGCCAGATTGTAAACACACATGAGAGGTAGCTCTTTCTTAGCCAACAAAATCTTGTTTTTGACAGCAACTAATATATCTTAGGGAATTAGTTCAATTTGAGCAGGACAGGAAGTTTCCTCTATGAGAAAGAATGAATTCTGAATGAATAAGGGATAATTGGATGAAAGAGGCATTTCATCTTTGGCAGGAGAGGACTTATCCATACCAACTGAGAAATTATGTCACATAGAAGTTGTGATGTTTGGAGAGGGCTTGTTAATTCTTTATTCTCCAGATCATTGGCTTATGGCATGGTAGTCACCTAGGGAAGTTCTCACACCTCAGAGCCTTGGAGAACCCAACAGTCTTCTAAATCTTGCTACGGGTTTGAAGCAAAATCACTGCATCAGCAAAATAAAACTTGCTGCATAAATGCCCACTGAGGTCTTTGAAAAAAATTTTTGGACAGACTTGTGGTCGTGAGTCCCTTGGATAGGGATTAGCCCAACAAACATATTTCAAAGTGGATCTATTTAATAGTACAAAATAAGTTTGCAATTTGACATAAAAGATTCCCTCATAACTCTTTCGCCCTTTGTTTTGATTTTGATGGGATAAAGAAGCGTTTAGCTCTGTGAAAATGGCCTTATGGGGCAAAGTTTTGACATGAAGTCCAATGCCAATGAGCTGCAGTGGGCAACTCCATGCAACTGTCATGGAAGCAGCCATTCATTGAAGAACATCACGATAGCAATACTTTTATAATTGAGGCAGGGATAGTTCTCAGAAGCTTGCAGAATTGTCTTGCAGCATTGCTTGACAATCTCATTTGAGGCTATCACCACTCCAAGGTAAAGAGAAATTGGGATTTCTACCCACAGTGAAGAAATGGTGATGTAGTTCAAAATCAGGATGGTGCATGGTGTGGAAGGGAGCTGGACAATGATGGTATTCACATGCATCTGCTGTAGTTATCATTCTAGGTGATGGAGGTCACAGTTTTTGGAAGGTGCTGTCAAAGGAACATTGGTAAATCGCTGCAGTGCAGATGGTGGCACTTGCTTTGTCATAGAGTCATACAGCATGGAAACAGACCCTTCAGTCCAACACGTCCATGCCAACCAAGTTTTTCAAACTAAATTAGTCCCACTTGCCTGTGCTTGGCCCATATCCCTAAATCTTTCATATTCATGTTCCCACTCATGTTTTTTTTTACAATTTTCTAATTGCACCTAAATCAACCACTTCCTCTGGCAGTTCATGCCACATAAAAACCACACTCTTTGTTAAAAGATTGCTCCTCAGGTCCATTTTAATTCTTTCTCCACTCACCTTAAAATTATGGCCTCTAGTTTTGAACTCCCATACCCTAGGGAAAAAGGCATTTGCTATTCACCTTATCTATGCCCCTCATGATTTTATAAACCTTGATAAAGGTCACCCCTCAATTTCCTATGCTCCAATGAAAAACATTTCAGCCTCTCCTTATAACTCAAACCTCCAGTCCTGGCAAAGTCTTGGTAAATTGTATCTGACCCCTCTCCAATATAATGTTCTTTCTGTAACAGGGCAACCTGTTCTTAACCACCATGTCTATCTGTGATGCAACTTTCAAAGAACAATGTACCTGAACCTCAGGACTATCTGTTCAAAAGCAGTACCCAGGGCCTGGCCATTAACTATACAAGTCCTGGCTTTGTTCATTTTACCAAAAAGGCAATACCTCACATTTATCCAAATTAAACTCCATCCACCACTCCTCATCCCATTGGCCCAATTGATCAAGATTTCTTTGTATTCTTCGTTGTTGAGTGTATCAGCAGTTTTGGTGTCATCCATAATCTTAAGAACCATTCCTCCCAAATTCGCATCCAAATTGTTTTTATAAATAACAAACAACAGTGGATATAGCACCACTCCCTACGGAGCACTGCTGGTCACAGGCCTCCTGTACAAAAAGAGAACCCTCCACCATCACTCTGTCTCCTGCCATAAAGCCAATTCTGCATCAAATTGACAAGCTCTCCCTGAATACCATGTAATCTAACTTTACTAATCAGTCTACATGCAGAACCTTGTTAAAGGCTTTACAGAAGTCCACAGAGACAACCAAGTGTCCCTGACTTTAGAGTATGGGAAAAATCAGAAGCAAGTTCCATACCACAAATCCCCAGCCTCTGACCTGCTCTTACAGCTTCAGTATTTGTATAGCTATCCAACTTTAGTTTCTGGTCAATGGTAAACTCAGGATGGTGGTATTGGGGGATTCAATAATTGAAAAGCCACTGAAGGGAAGATGGTTAGAATCACTCTTGTTGGAGATGGCCATTTGCGTGCTGTAAATGTAATTCACACATTAGTCAGAGCTTGAGAGTTGTATTGGTCTTACTGAATATGGGTACAGATTGCTTCAGTATATGATGCATTGCAAATGACATTGAAGTGTGTGGCCATCAACAAAGATCTCAGTTCTAACACTCTGATGGAGGGAAGGTCATTGATAAAGCAGCAAAGGCATTTGGACCTAAACCACAATTCTAAAAAATGCGTGCAGTAATCTCCCTGGGTTAAGATGATTGGTTTCCAAAATCCACAGTTGGCTTCATTTGAGCTAGGTATGACTCCAAGCAACAGAAAGCGTTCTGCTTAATTCTCATAGGCTTCAATTTTGCTAAGGCTCCTTGAGATTCCATTCAGTCCAATGTTGCCTTGATGTCAAGGACACTTTCTGTCACTTCGCTTCTGAAATTCAGTTTGTTTATCCGTGTTTGAACAAAGGCTATAATGAGACCCGGGGTAAAGTGGCCTTGGCAGATCCCAAATTGCGTGCCAGTGAACAGTTATTCCTTTGCAAGTACCACATATTAGCACTGCTACCGAGACCTTCCATCACTTAATTGATGATTGAGAATAGGTTGACGTGATGGTCCAGTAAGATTGATTTGTCCAGCTTTTTTTTTGTGAACAGGGCATCGGTGACAATTTTCCATGTTGTTGGGTTGTACTGACGGATTCTTTTTCCATTCAAGAGACAGAGGCATCGCTGGTGAGGACAGCATTTATTACACATCCAAGCTGATAGCCCTGAAGACCATGGTGTGTGGCTTGGAGCAAAACTTTCAAGTAGTGGGTTTCACATGTGTCTGTTTCCCTTCTCCTTCTTGGTGGTAGAGTTTACAGGTTTTGAAGGTGAGGTCTACGGAGCCTTAGTGAGTTGTCACAGTGTACGCATGATTGTAACTGTGAGTCAGTGATAAAGAGAATTAATTATGAAAGTGATCAATGTGGTTCTGATCAAACAGGTTGTTTTATCCTGGGATGGTCATGTTTCTGAAGTGGGGTTGGAGTTACACTCATTCAGGTAAATGGGGAGTATTCCATCATAGTCCAGATTTATGCTTTGTAGATAACAAATAAATTTTGAGGAGTCAGGAGCTGAGCTATTTACTGCAGAATTCACAGCCTCTGATCTGCTCAGAACCACAGCATTTATACCGTATGTTGATAGTATGAGGAAGAGGGTATAACTTTCATATTTTGTTTCCTGTATGTTAAGAAGGTGTCAAGTGGTTTTAGTTTCAATTTTTAAAAAAATTCTTTTGCGGCATTGGCAGCAGGGAGCCTGGAGACCTGGATTGTTCAAATGCCTTTTTAATGAGGCTTTACAATCCTTGCAGTGAAGGAATAGGGATTAGTAGTTCAGTGCACAAAAATTTTAGTGGCAGGAGTTGAGGGACACAATGGAAAATCTAGAAGTCAGTCAGCCAGCGTGTGCCAGAGAAACACTGCTTAAACTTTAGATCATGGAACTTGTGTTTGCTCTGCAGTTAAAGAAATACTGATCTTTGTTTGTAATTTGTCTTGGGACTCCTGGAGAGAGAAGTACTAACTGAAGAATCGAGGTAATGTGCAGAAATTTCTTGAAGGAAATCAGGAGCAGACTTACCAGCCTGAGCAAGACATCTTGGTGTGGAGATAGTGATACTTTTCAGTATCGCTATCAATACCAGAGGACTGGTATTTATAAGGATATTGCTGGCTTGGTGAGAAATTGAATCCTTTTCTCTTGTCTATAAAGAAACATTTCAAACTGTTATCGCTAGTATGATGCAGTTCATGTTTTTCTTGTCTATTAAATGGTTTACTCTCCATTAAAAACACACTGGAAGACTAGTGTTCGGTAACCGAACTCCACTGTTAATAACAAAAAAAAACCAAGACCCACTAAACCTAGTTTCACTCTGTGGTCTGACACGTCCAATATTAAAAACAGCTAGGATTTCAAAATTGGAGGAGCAATTAGCAATGGTAATGGAATTGAATGTGACGGAGTAATGATTGCTGCAGGCAATGTTACATACCATTTATCAGCTTAAGCCTGCAAGTGATCCAGGCCATGTTGTATTGGAAAAGGATTGCTCCAGAATCTGAGGAGTCATAAACAGTGCCTTTATGAAAGATGACAAGTTATTGATGAAGCAACCGAAGGTAAACGGATGTTGGACACTACTCTAAGGGATGCCTTCAGAGATGCCCTGTGGATGAGGTAACTGACCTCCAGAAGCCACAACCATCTTCCTTGGGTGTTTTGCACAACTCCAACCATCAAAGAGATTTCACCCTGATTCTCATTTACTCTGGCTCCATGAGGATTACTTGATACCATAAACTGAAACAGATTTCTGGAAAATTTCAGCAGGTCTAACAGCACTGTGGTGAGGAAACAAAGTCAACACTTTGACCCAGTGACCTTTCGTCAGAATGATTTCTGTTTTTGTTTCTGATTTTCAGCATCTGCAGTTCCTTGGTTTTCCTAGATGATGCCATGCTCAGTCAAAATGATGTCAAGGGCAGTCAGCCTCACTTCTCTTCTTTAGAGTTCAGCTCTTGGTTTTGGAGGCTTCTGTCATGCACAGACCTTGGGAGGTCCATACAGTGATGAAATAATTAGAAGGAGCATTGGTTAGTGTCTTAGGACATGGAAATGGATCTTTTACTTGACCTTTCAGCTGAATATATTCGCGAACATTTCAGCATTGTTTCTTGTATCGATGTGCTGGGCTCCCCCATCTTTGAGGAGCGAGATATTTGTGCAATTTTCCTTTCCACTTATTAGTTTTATTGTCCACCACCATTCCTGATTGGATATGGAACACTGATCTGATCCCTTGCTTGTGGAAGCACTTAGCCCTGTCTTTTGCATGCTGCTTCCTCTGTTTAACGTGCAAGCAATTCTATGTTGGAGGTGCACAGATTGGCACCTCATTTTCAGGTATGCCTATTGCTGCCACTGACATGTTCCTAACTCATCAACTGTGAGGTTAATCATGAGGTTACAGATTGTAGTTGAATATAATTCCGATGTTCCTGATGAATCTATCCCATTTATTTGCGGTGCTTATGTCATATAGCATGATGCGCCGTGTCCTCAATGCAAAGATGGGACTGTATAGTCCTAATAATATTGTCCAGGGTAGATACATATGTGACATGTAGATTGGTAAAGATTTAATAGGTTTTTTCTCTTAGTATTATGCCCCTCTATCTCCTTACCCCCTCCAAGGGCCCTTCTGGCAGATATATCCTTCAGGATTTTGTCAAAGGTGCTACTGACCAACCCTTGGTGCTATACATTGAAGTTTTCTAGAGTATTATGTTCCCTTGCTACCCTCTGTATTCCTTCCATAAGATGTTCAATATGGAGAATATTAGTCATAAATAAGCAGCAAATTTTCTTGCCCAGAGTTAATTTGATGCTTTGAGAGTCCATAGAATCTAGAGTCAATATTGAGGAGCCCTAGGATCATCACCTCCTGAATACATCTACAATGCCAACACCTTTGATGGGTCTGTCAGCCAATAGAACATTTTAGAAAGCAACTCAGAGTTAACCACTGTCACTGGAGCTGTTGGTCTGCCAACATAACCAGACCACATGATCAGATGGAAATTTTTTTTCCCTTTAAAAAAGAAATTAGTAAAGCAGATGGATTTCTAAGGTGCTCCTGCAGTTTCACGAGCATCACTTGCATTTCATTCTCAAGTTATTAATAAAATGAATTTAAATGACTACAATTGCCATGTTACAACTTGAATTCATTAGTCTGGACTCTGAGTTACCAGTCCTGTAATATTACCATTATACTATTACTCCCACCACTACCCATGCCCTCCCACCTCCTGCCATGATAATCTGCTGTACAAGTTATACTTCAGTCTAGATTGTAATGATTAACAGATGACGTTATTAAACCTCAGCCATCCAACTCAAATCTTCCAAGAGTACCTTCTACAGGTGCACAGTTAATGCATCAGAATTAACAAGAAGGGAATAAATATTCTACAAGTAATTCAAAGTACACATTCCTTCATTTTTCTTTAGAACAAGAACTGTGTGGAGTAGAACACTGCTTGTTTTAATATTAGATACATCCTAGATGTTGCTCATAATCAGATTAGCTATTTGCAACAATCTCATTACATTCACAAGGAAAATATGTAATTGCACTGCAAAAAGAGAGATGTCTGAATGATGGAAAGCAATGCTTAGAACAATCAAATAAGAACGTCCATAAGAACACATCTAAATTGGATAAAGACTTATTTAATGTTTCTTTCCAACACATGCTAAAATTTGTCAAACAAAAGCTAGCTACTCACACTTGCAGTATAATTCTGAAATTGCACTCCATTGGAAACATGTTCCTTCAATTTCCATAGGGACCACTGCAAGCTGCTTCAAAAATAATTCAAAATTTTAAATGATTTTTGTGGGGCTAAGAGGAACTGCTATGAAATTTTTAATAGGAAGAGCTTTATGTAAGTGTGCTTCGATGGAATGTGCAATCTGAGAATGGATACAATAATGGAAAGATACATTGTAGTAGTTATTTTTCAATCATCCCGACATGAAACTAAATTGCTGAAAAACAAGAGTAACCTCGTTCCGGTTATTTGTCGCAACATTAAATATGACAGCAGTCTAAATGTAATCATTTTTAAATTTTACAATGATAATAACAAACATTGAAATGCTTTTAATGCAAGGGATTGGATGGAAACAATTCAATATATTTAGTTCAAAATCATGCTTAATCATCTGCTTTCTCCCCACCCCAAAACTATAAAATGATTCATTTTACTGCTGCCTCTACTGTCCATTACAAAAGGTACCATACAGCCTGCCCCACGATATCATTCAGCATGATAATTTTTTTTACATTAAGAAAGTTCAGTCATCTCAATGTAGCCAAAACATTTAAACAAAATTTAAGTCAAAAAGCACTGAGCATATTGCCAGGAAGATTTGGAAAATGCATTTTAAAATATTTTCTTTTCTTGCAAACACACATCTTACCCCAGCCTGCAACATACTCAGATGTCTGCATGTTCCAATTCCACACATCCCCCATTTTCATCACTCCACCATTGCCAGTTGTCCTTCAGCTAATTAGACATCATGTTCTCAATTCACCTCCCTCAACCTCAGCCTTTCCACCTCTCTCTCATCCTTCCAGTTACTCATAAAGACTTCATGCTTTTTGGTGGTCACCTGTTCCCACTTCTTATATTGCTCTGTGTTAAATTTGAAATCTCATCAACTAAAAGCACTAAATTAATGCAAGTTGTTTCAATATTCAGTTATTGAATTTACTATGCTGGTGCCAAATCAAGATGCAGAATTCCAAACTCATGAGATGAAATCTTTTCATCTTAGTCAGAGTTATACAGCAAGGAAATTCATCTGCACCAACTAGATATCCTTATCTGACCTTGTCCCATTTGCCTGCATTTAGCTCATATCCCTCTAAACCCTTCGTATTCATGCACCCATCCGGATGCCTTTTAAATGTTGTAATTGTCCCCAACTCCACCAGCCTGGCAGCTTGTTCGATACATGCATCACTCTCTGCATGAAAAGGTTACCACTCAGGTCCTTTTTCAATCTTTCCCCTTTCACCTTAAAACTATGCCCTCTAGTGTTAGATTCCCAAACCCTCGGGAAAAAGACCTTCGCTTTTCACCCTCTCCATGCCCCTCAAGACTTTATAAACTTCTAAAAATGGTCACCCATCACCATCTTAGGCTACAGGGGAAAATAGGCCCAGCCTAATCAGCCTTCCCTACAACTCAAACCCTCCAATCCTGGCAACATACTTGTAAATCTTTTCTGCACCCTCTCGTGTTTAACAACATCCTTCCTATAGAAAGGCAACCAGAACTGTACTCTGTAGTCTAAAAGTGGCCTCACCAATGTCCTGTGCAGCTGCAATATGGCATCCCAACCCCTAAACTCAATGCACTGACCAATGGAGGAAAGCATGCCAAACACATTCTTTACCGCCCTGTCTATGTACAACAGATAATGTTTAATTCAGATCAGTGCAAGGTGTTGCATTTTGGTAAGGCAAACCAGGGCAGTTACTGTTAGGGTCCTGGGGAGTGTTGTCGAACAGAGGCCGAGGGATGCAGGTGCATTGTTTCGTGTCCCTGCTAAAATGAGCAGATCATTTTCAGTTCAGGAACCGGACTCCTTGCTTTGTGCTCCCAGTATTTGATCTTTACCAAAAGAAATGGAGTAAATTTATGGGAGGCTGTGGCATGAGATAATATCACCGGACTAGCAACGCAGAGCCCCCTGAATGATACTCTGAGGATACAGGTCCAAATTCCACAATAGCAAATGGTGAAATTTGAATTCAAATTTAAAACAAGCTAGTCTAAAGTCGATTATTGTTAAAAACCCATCTGATTCGGGGAAGGAAATTTTTCATCCCTACGCAATCTGGCCTACAAGTAACTCCAGATCCACAGCAATGTAGTTGACTCTTAACTGACCTCAGGGCAATTAGGGATGGGCAATATATGCTATTCCAGCCATGAAGGCCCACATCCTGAGAATGATTTTAAAAAGTCATCCTGCATCTGAGCTCCCCATCCAGTTCAGGAGGGCGGGCTTGATATTATACCCATTCTTTCAAAGGAAGTATTAATGATTAAAGGGACCACAACATGAATAACAAGGACTCAGCAAGCACATCGATCTTCGGGGCTTCAGCAATCACAGGAATGGACAGGAGATATGGGACGGCTGCTCTTTGCATCTCCCAATGTTATCTGGAAGTCCAGCTCCAGGACCTAAGGGGCTGCAATAAAGTGAGCTTTTCTAAGGACAGGGACAATTCTCCAAACAAGCAATTGTGGATGTACGCAGTTGAGGAAATGCGCACTAGGAGTAAGGTCCCACCGAACTGAAGACCGTGCACCTACAGGACATCAGGAGAGCTGGACAGGAGAATGACTTAACCCTTTTAGTATCAAATTCCGTTTGCTTATTCAACATTCTCCTGCACAGAGCATCTTAGGCCAAAGAAAATGGCAGCTCAATTCATTCTTCTCTCTAAATATGCACATCCCATTTAAACAGCTAACATTCACAAATGTTTAGCCTCACTTGCACACAATTGCATCTGACTTCACTCTGCACAATTTTGGATTTTCTTGTTCATGAGATATGGATGTCATTGTCTTGGCCAGCATTTATTTCCCATCCTGGAGAAGGTTGATGAACTGCCTTCTGGAACTGCTACACTCCTTTGAGTGTAGACATTACCCAGAGTGCTGTTAGCAGGGAGTTCCTTGATTTTGAACCATCAACAGTGAAGGAATAGTGAGTAAGTTCCAAATCAGGATGATCCCTGGTCCTTCTAGGTGGTAGAAGACATAGGTTTGAAAGGTACTGTTGAGGGGGACACTAGTGAGTTATTGCAGTGTGTCTTGTTACTTCCTGACATTGTGCATCACTATTAGGGGGGGGGGGGGGGGGGGAGAGTGACAGTTGAAGCTGGTGGATGATAGAGACTGGTAACCTAGAATCCAAGCTAACGTTCTGGGAGATGAAAGTGAGTCCCACTGCAGCAGATGGTGGAATTTTGAATTAAAAGATAGCCTAACAAAAACCATGCAACCACCATTGATTATCATAAAAACCCATCTGGCTCATTATAGTCCTTTAGTGAAGGAAATTGTCCTAAGCAGGTCTGGCCTAAAATGTGATTCCAGACACACAGTAATGTGGTTGGCTCTTAACTGCCCTCTGTATTAGGCTAATAAGCTGCTCAGTTGCTTCATACTGCTACAAACTCTAAAGAAACTTGGCATTCTTCCATCTTCTCTGCACAAGCAATTACAAACATTCACACATCTACTTTCCTTTATTTCAGGATGACAGGCAGAGACTCAGTAGGTGATGAACTGGGGGCACTGATGGAGAGGGTTTGGTGGCCTCTGGCAATGAATCCCTACCTGCTCTACAAGGGTGTAGATATCAGCAGTGATAGGGCAGGTTGAGAGAAGTGATCCTCTGCCTGTGACTTGATGCTACAATCACACCTATTTCCAGCTGGATCTTAGCATCAGTGCCCTTCCCCCTCTGCTTTATGGAGGTGTCTGGGACAGAACAGAAAGCTCCTGATGCTGCTGCTGGTTGTGATGGTCTGGCCCTAGCTCTTGCTAATGAGCAAGGGTAGAAGGTGAAGCTACAAGAGAGGCTCTCAAGGCATGGAGGAGAATATTGAGAGCACTAAAGAAGAGTTGAAGGTTGATGAAAATGCAAAATGGGTGAAGTGCCTTCCAAGAAGTTAACAATCATACATTAAACAATGTATGAGCAGTAGCCTGCCTCCTGACCAAGGTGAGAGCTCTTCACTGCATTCCCAGATTGTCAGTTTTGCTGAAGGAGCTCTGAGCTGTGCACTCACAGTTGCAACCCTCAGCAAGTTGCTGACGGGTCAGGAATTAGGTCCCTCACTGGGGAAATTCAGATTTCCAGATTAAAACAGCCAAAAAAAAACTGAAAGAACTGTGGTTGCTGTAAATCAGAAATAAAAACAAGAAGTTGCTGGAAAAGCTCAGCAGGTCTGGCAGCATTTATGGAGAGAAATCAGTTAACATTTTGGGTCTGGTAACCCTTCCTCAGAACAGTTCTTTCTTTATTAACTATGTTAATCGCTTCCTAATTACTTACCTATTCAAGAGTGTTCTACATTCATCTTCAAAGCCTCCTCAGGAAAGGCCAGACGTGGGTGGCTCAGTGGTTAGCACTGCTGCCTCATAGCACCAGGGACCTGGGTTCAATTCCACCTTCGAGTGACTGTGGGCAGTTTGCACATTCTGCCCAGGTCTGTGTGGGTTTCCTCCCACAGTCCAAAGATATGCAGATTAGGTGGATTCACCATGCTAAATTACCTGTAGTATCCAGGGGTGGGTAAATTAGATGAATTAGCCATGGGAAATGCAGGGTTACAGAGAAAGGGTAGGGGGATCGGTCTGGGTGGGATGCTCTTCAGAGAGGTGGTGTGGACTTGTTGAGTCAAATAGTGTGTTTCCACACTGTGACCTACAGTGACATGGCAGCCAAGCGCCCATGGGAGACTGTGGCCTGAATTTCCATGACTTTACAAGTCCTCTGCACATTAGTCCGAACCAGAAGCTGCAAGTTCTTGCTCTCATCCCAGCACCAACAATTTTTGCCGGGGAGAGACAGAACATTTAAAAATCCATAGTTCACAGCTGAAGCAGGATATTTTTAAATATACGTCTGCCTTCAATAAGAAGCATTTCATTTGCTGGAATGATCAAAAAATCTTCACATATTTGAGGAAAAGGTTGATGAGATAAGATACTAAGTGCTTTGGAGAGATAAGATACCCTTTGGGGGCTGAGGAGACTAGACATAAATTTGTGCAAAGGGTGGATAAAATCTTTGGGACTATACAGCTGTGGAGTCACTTAAATCATCTCTTCTTTAAAGTTTGGAGTCAGGCCAGCAGTTGGAAGAAAGCTGACCACTTACAATTTCAATAGGCCAGTTGTAACATTAGCCAACGACCATTACAGCATTAGTACAGCTTGGCTGCTTCCACAATTTATTACAAACGCAATAGGGGGCTTGTAAGTTTACAGTTTGATTAACAGTTTGACTAGTTACAAAGACATAAGCTGTTTTTTGAGGTATACCTATGAAAACAAGTTTTTTTTTTAATTTTCAGACTGGATTAAGTGCTTGGAAGAAATTGCTTTTACGAAAGGTTAGGTATGTTCAAGAATTTAAATGAATTGAATGGGGCCTTATTAATGTGATTTTCTAAAAATATAGTAAAGTCTATACTAGATACTTAGAATGTTATTTTATTTCATCGTTTGCCATTAAACGAATCACCTTTAACACATTTGGCATAGAGCTCTGCAGTGTGGCTTTACAGCAAAATGCTGGCTCAGATTGTCAGTATGTCACTGATACACAAGTTCCTGCATAGTTTGAACGCTGTTTAATTAATGATTAAGTCAGCTGAGTAAATGTAACAATGTGTGAACTCAGTACAGCCCTGAACGATTTTTGAGTTCAATGTGATTTGCTGCAACTAATTCATCCCTCGTGACAAGATAGTCTGTTCCTTACCTGCCAAGCTTTAGTCATCCTGTGAGGACTGTTGTTGCTTTTCCAACTGCAGGCTTCTCTGTACAGCGAGGTAGAGTAGAGCAAACTATTACAATGAAGAGGTTTTTATTGAGGCATAGCGAAGAGAGGCCCACAGACACATCTCGGCACCTGAAACTTTTTCAGCATCTATTAATAATATTGATGGTCCCCTGGTTTTGATTAAAAGACCATTAGATGCAGAACAGAATTAGTCAATTCAGCCCATCAAGTGTGCTCCACCATTCAATCAAATAACAGTTGAGCCAATCACTCTTAACCCCACTTTCCTGCCCTTTCCCATAATCTTTGTTACTCTGACTGATTACGTATATTCAAGGTTGAGATTTTTAATGACCCAGGCCTCTGAGGAAATGAATTCCACACATTTACTGCCTGAGAGAAGAAATTTCTTCTCAATTCTGCCCTAACTTGGCAACATCTTATTTTGAAATTATGCTCGCTTTTGAATAATGCTCTGTTAGTCCATTTTCCCAACATCAAGTATGAAAGGTAACTGGCCTATATTCCCTTCTTTTAAAAAAAAACTTTCCATTTTGAATAACTGTTACTTTGACAGACTTCCAATCAGGGAGGACTTTTCCAGAATCTAAGGATCCTTCAAAGACTACTACCAATGCATCCACTACCCCCGTAGGTATTTCCTTCAATATCCGAGGATGCAACCCGTAAAGTTCAGGGGACTAACTGGCCTTCAACACCATTAGTTTCCCCAGTAATTTTTATCTGGTGTAGTTATTGCAGTTATTTCATCATTTGCTTTCTTTTCCCCCTTGATTTGGTAAATTCAGAATGTTATTAGTGTCATCTACTATTCAGACATATGCAGAGTAAGTCCTCTGGCAGTTCCTGCTTTCCCATTAATAGTTTACCAGCCTTATTCTCCAAGGGACTTGTGTTCACTTTGGCCTCTTTTTATGTATTTAACAAAGCTCTTGATGTCCATTTTGACATTACTTGCTAACTTACCTTCAACATTTGTTTTCTTCCTCTTCGTTAATTTCTTTAGAAATCTTTGGTTGTTGTTTAAAACTTTCTCAATCATCTGGTTTGCTAACCTTTATCACATTTTTATTTCAATTTGATACTAACCTTAAGTTCTTTGGTTAACCAAAGTCAGTTTATCCCCTGTTTAGAATTCTTCTGCCTCTTTGGAATATCTTCTTTAACTGTCTTTTCTGGTAACCTCCTTTCCAAGTCCATTTCAGCCAAATATGTCCTTATTCCTACGTAATTACCATTATTCATGCAGCTTTGTCTGATTCTCAAGCTGAATAATAAATTCTACCATATTATTAATGTATTAAGCCTGTATCATTACAGATTAACAGATCCAAAATAGCCTGATCCCTGGTTGGTACTACAACTTATTCTGGAAAACTGTCATGAATACAGTCTATGAATTTTTTTCCTCATGGCTACCTCTGCCCCCTTGATTTTTCCAGCCTACTTGAAGATTAAAGTGGTCCATGATTAATCTACAGCACTTTCTATGTGTCTTCATTATCTCCTGATTTATTTCCACTTCTTCCATTTATCTGCCATTAGGGGGGCTATAGACTATTCCCATCAGTCTTCTTGTTTTTTTTTGACCCCTACCTATATAGATTCTTCATTTCTGATCCAAAAGCATTTCTTGGCATTGTATTCGTCTCCTACCAACAAAGCTAACCCACCAGCCTTTCCTTTTAGCCTGACTTCTCCAAAAGAAAATCACACAATTCTGAATATTTAGTTCCCAGTTTTGATCTTTCAGCCATTATGGAGGCATCGCTGCAATCAGATCAAGCTCATTAATGTCCATTTGTGTTGTTAATTAATTTATTTTGTCCTGAATACTCTGAGCATTTAAGTCAAGGAAAACTAATTTTGCTATTTTGGTACTCCCATTTGATCCAAATTGATGCTGTTGCTCCATGTTTGAAAACTCAGTCTCTTCTTATCCCAATCTGGGTATAGTTATCCAGATAGCTTCCCTGAAATGTTGTCATATTGTTTTGCATTGCGTGCCTACATTTTTGCTCTCTCCACAGCCCTAGTTATTCAATTAACCAGGACATTAGCCCAAGCACAGTTCAAGAGAAGGCTATCCAACTGAAAAAGATCCCTTCTATCCCAGCACAGTGCCAGTGCACATGAACTTAATCCCATTCTCTGCCAACAAACTTTGAACCTTAACTCCTTGACTATATGTACCTTATCACAGGTACATCGGGATAATGCTGGGGTATAATGAGCTAGATATTTACAGGTTACTCTTTGCTGTCCAACAACTTCTTGGAAGGGTTAAAGTTTGCAAGCAAGGATGGGGATATTAAGTTGTTGCAGGATAGATGCATCTTGAAGACTGCCTGGGCACTGTGCATAACCATGCATAATCCTGTTTCAGTGACAAGACACTGCCTGGACATTGAGGTTGCAACGAATGCTTCTGGCTGGTGTTCCTGTGCCCTAGTGGCAATCACATGAGGTCCTGGGCATCTGGGAAACCAGCCAAACTACAAATTCACATGCTTTCTCACATTGACTGTTGGGGTCAATGGGAAAGGTCAGTCCTAAACAACAGAACGCCAGTGACACAGTGGTGTATGCTTGATGGTAAGATGCAACTGATGATCCCTTCAAGCATGCTGTAGGGGCCAATGATAAGGAATTCCTTGGCAGTGGTGATTTTGAGGTCCACCGTCAAAGGATGACTCCAGTGCATGGGTCTTGTTGCAAGAGGTGCAGAGACCTATAACAGCCTGACTGGAGACATTCAAACAATAGATGCATTGTACTGTCAATAGATCATTGTAACTCACTCAGTGAGTGTGCACCCTGGGACTCACTATGGCAATCTAACATAGTCCTCCATATCTGCTGGCTTTGGAGAGGCCCAGCTGCTGATCCTACTGTTTTTCCTGTAAATGGCCCTCTGTCCAAACAAAACTGGAAATATTAGCACACGTGATATGCAAATAAAGCTTACTGAACGTTATAAAGCAAAATGAGTGACAAAGTAATGACCTGAAGCTGAGAACAGTTTGAAGAACAACCTGCACTTATATATCACTTTTAATATAGATAAAAATGCCCAAACAGTGTGATCTTATTACTTGTGCACCTTTAAACACTGCTTCATATCACTGTCGCTTGGTGACTGAGGAGTACATTGTCTGGTCCAAAATTCTCATGGCATTTACAACCCTGGATTAGTTTTCAAGAAGACTATAGGAAATGGGAACAGGTGTAGCCTATTCAGTCCCTCAACCCTGCTCCACCATTCAATAGGAACATGGCAAATCCACCCTCCTCATGTCCACCTTCCTGCCCTTTCCCCCATAACCATTGATTCTCATGCATTTAAGATTGTATCTCAGCCTTAAATACGAACATGGATTATGGCCCCACAGCTCTTTGTGGCAAGGAGTTTCAAAAACTCTCAACTTCCAGAGAAGAAATTCCTCCTCATCTCAGGCTTAAATTGGCACCCCTTTATTCGGAGACTATGCCCTCTGGTCCTAGGCTCTCCCATGAGGGGATTCATCCTCTCACCATTTTATCTTGTCAAACCCTTTAAGAATCCTCTTTTGTTTCAAATAGAATTACCTCTTATTCTTCTAAAATCCTACGAGTCCAAATCGGTTTAGTATTTGCTCATAAGACAATTCATTTATAACAGGGATCATCCCAGTGAACTTTCTTTAAACTACCTTCAATGAAAATTATACCTTTCCTTAAATAGGGGGGCAAAAACAGTTCATAGTACTCTAGATGTGGTCTCACAAGCACCTTGTGCAGTTGTAGCAAGATGTCCCCACTCTTGGTTCTGTCTATCTTCACATCACTGACTTGAAAAATTATGCACTTAAGGTGGTGCTGAACAATGGCATCTCTAGAATGTGACATTAACTACTCTGGAACCACTTAACACACAAGCTCAGCCTTTTCCCATCCGTAGGCAAGGTTAAAATTGGGGCTTTTGCATCTGCTGAATACTTTGTGTCACTTCATATTAAGGTATCAAAACAATACAGACTAAAACCAAATAACGCTACTTTCAAATTCTGTAATTAGGTTAAAAAAATCATTAAAGATCAGTAATATATCTTAAACAAAACTGAACAAAATGGTCCAAGGAAAAGAAATGAAACCACAAAAAAAAAATTTAAAAACACAATGCTCTCTCCTTAACAAGCTCAAAGACCCAAAGTTATCCTTCAATGTGGACAATTTAGACCATCTGATATCTACAATGCCAGAGGCCTGTGTTCAGTGAATGTGAAAAGCTCCAATGTAAAATCAAGCATATTTTTACCAATAAGAACACAAGGAATAGGTAAAGGGCTATGACCCCTCAAGTCAATAAAATAATGGCAGAACACTGAAATCAACTCCACTTCCATGCCCTGTCCCTACACCCCATAATAAAGACAAAGGCTTATCAGCCGGCAACAACAGTTTCCTTGGATAGAAAATGCCAATCATTTGTAAATCTGAGTGGGAGAAATTCTCCTTGTCTCAGTCCTAAATGGAGTCTATCCCGAAAATATTAAACCTGGTTCCAGATTCTTCATCCAAGAAAAACAGTTTTGTTGTGTCTTCCCTGTCTATCTCTCCCAAGAATGTTTTACATTTCAGTATAGCATCTCTTAGTTTTCCAACTCCAAGAAAAGTACACAATTCCATTTGATTCTCGTTTCACAGATTAATTCTTTCATCTCAGAAATCAGTCCAGTGAGCCTTTATTGCATAACTTCCAAGGCACTAATTCGATTCTTTCTTTAGGTAAAGAAATCACAACTATATGTGATACTCCAGGAGGTATCTGAGAAAAGCTGTATGCAGCTGCAGCAAGGCATTCTTACTTCTATACTTCAGCTCCCTTGCAATAAAAAGTAAGCAGTACATTTACCTCCATTACTGTACACTATACCTATCTTTAAAATTCACTTTTGGGATGTGCACATCGCTGGCTGAGCCAGCATTTACTGTCAATCCCTAGCTGTGCTTGAGAAAGTGGAGGTGAACTGCCCTCTTCAACCACTGCAGTCGATGTGCTGTAGGTCACCCCATGATGCAGTTAGGGAGGGAATTCCAGGATTTTGTCCCAAAACCATGAAAAGAACAGTAACATATTTCCAGGTCAGGGTGTTGAGTAGCTTGGAGGGAAATGTGCATGTGGTGCAACTCTCATGCATCTGCTGCCCTTGTCCTTCTAGATGGAAGTGGTCATAGATTTGGAAGGTGCTGTCTAATGACCTCTGGTGAATTTTTGCCATGTACCTTGCAGATGGTACACACTATTGATACTGAGTATTGGCATTGGAGTGTGCAGATGTTTGTAGATATGCTGCCAATCAAGTAATCTGCTTTGTCCTGGATGGTTACAAGCTTTGAGCGTTGTTGGAGCAGCACCCATCCAAACAAGAGGGGAGTATTCCATCCCACTCCTGATTTGAGTCTTCTAGATCATGGCTAGGCTTTGAGGAATCAGGTGGTGAGTTAGTCACCATCGTCTTCCGAGCCTCTGACCTGCTCTAATAGCCAGGTATCGTATTTATACAGTGAGTCCAATTCAGTCTCTGGTCAACGGTAACCCCAAGGATGTTGATAGCAGCAGATGTGGTGATGGTAATGCCATTGAATGTCAAGGTGTGGTGGCTAGATTTGTCTCTTACTGGAGCTGGTCATTGCCTGTCATTTATGTGGCACAAATGTTACTTGTCAATTTTCAGCCCAAACTTGACTACTGTCCAGCTTTTCCTGCATTTGGACATGGTCTGCTTCAATACCTGAGGAATCATGGATGATGTTGAAAATTGTGCAGGCATTAGCAAATGACAGAGGGTTACATATGAAGCAGCTGAAGATGGTTGAACTGAGGTGACTGCCCCGAGGAACTCCAGCAGAGATCACCAAGGTTAACTTGTATTCATACCCGATAAAGGGGGAGTTAGTCTCTACCTCACTATATATCAGGTATGGCTACAAGTTAAACTTTGTTATTTAATTTGGACACCCAAATACCTCTGAGTGCCAACACTTTTCATTTTCTCACTTCTTAAAAACAATCCTTTTTCTTTATTATGGCCACTAAAGTGAATAATTTTATATTTCACCATGTTATACTCCTTCTGCCTTTTTTATGCCTATAATTTAACCGGTCTATATCCCTTTTAAATATTTTTATCCTCTCCCCACAGATTACCTTCCCACTTACTTTTATATCATCAGCAAACTGGGGCATATTGTGCACAATCTTTGAAAACTGGAAGTTAACACACGGCATCTTATCAAACTTATTGAGTTCTAATCTTGTGACACAACCATTGCTTTTGCAGCACATTCTGGTTTCTGAAATTCCAACTGTACATCCACTGTTGCATTCTTAGCACTCTGTGATTGACATCCTCAAAAAGCTCTCATGGCATCATCAAATAAAGATTTCCATTTGTGAGCCAATGCTGACTGTGCCTAATCACATCATGATTTTCGAAACATTATCATCATTCATGTTTCTGCTAAGCTGTATTGACCTGAAAAGCAACTCAAAAATCTCTGTGCAGACCTTGCATGCCGATCCTGTGTGGACTAGCTGGCAGGAGCATTTGCTGACATTTTAACCTCTCCTTACTACAATCTGAAGTCCTCACCTGCCTCAAGAAGGCCACCAATGCCCCAGTGCCGAAGAAAAATCATGCAGCGTACTTCAATGACTACTGCCCAGTGGCTCTGACCTCCATAATTATGGAGAACTCTGAGAGGTTAGTCATGGATCACATTAACTTCAAATTCCCTTGATCCTTTGCAATTCACCTCCCGGCGCAGCAGGTCTACAGCAGACGCCATTTTCCTTGCCCTAGATTCGTCCCTGGAACATTTAGATAACAAGGATACCAATGTAAGATTCCTATTTATTGACTGCAGCTCCAATTTTAACACCACTATTCCAAACAAACTCATCTCTAAAGATCTTGGTATTTTTATCTGCAAATGGATTCTTGACTTCCTGACCCATAGACCATAATCAGTAAGAATAGATGGGAAAAATTCCTCCACCATAATCCTGAACACCAGTGCCCAACAAGGTTGCGTACTCAACCCTTTACTATACACCTTATATACTCACATCTGTGCGGCCACATTCTGCCCCACCTCCATTTACAAGTTTGTTGGAAACACCACCATGTTATGTTGGATCACAAACTATGACGAGACAGAGTACGGGAAAGAGATCGAATACTTAGCGGCATGGTAGAAAGACAATAATCTCTCCATCAACATCAGCAGGACAAGGGAGCTGGACATAAACTTCAGGAAGCGAAGTGGAGGGCACAGCCCTGTCTGTATCAATGGTACTGAGGTCGAGATGGTCGAGAGCGTCAAGTTCCTGAGAGTGATGCTCACCAACAATCTGTCCTGATCCACCCATCCACAGCAACACCTCTATTTCCTCAGGAGGCTAAGGAAATGCAGCATATCCGCAAAGATGTCTACCAATTTTTATACTTGCACCATAGAAAACATCCTATTTGGTGCAAGACAGTGTGATTTGGCAACTGCTTGTCCCAAGGCCCCAGGAAAGTACAGAGTCATGAACACAAGATAATGAAATGTGAGGCTGGATGAACACAGCAGGCCCAGCAGCATCTCAGGAGCACAACAGCTGACGTTTCGGGCCTAGACCCTTCATCAGAGAGGGGGATGGGGTGAGGGTTCTGGAATAAATAGGGAGAGCGAACACTGATGAAGGGTCGAGGCCCGAAATGTCAGCTTTTGTGCTCCTGAGATGCTGCTTGGCCTGCTGTGTTCATCCAGCCTCACATTTCATTATCTTGGATTCTCCAGCATCTGCAGTTCCCATTATCACAGAGTCATGAACACAACCTGGTCCACCAGGCAAACAGGCCTTCAATCCACTGACTCCATTTATACTTCCCACTGCAGCGGGAAAGCAACCAACATAATCAAAGACCCCTCTCACCCGAATTATATGCTCGTCCTCCCTCTCCCATCATGCAGAAGTAATAAAAGTTTGAACACATGTACGAACAGATTCTGCTGTTATCAGACTTTTGAGTGGACCTCTCAAATTTGAATTCTGGTCTCTCTCTGCCTGTATACCTGTTCTGAGGCCCTAACATTATATTCTGCACTTTGTTCTGCCACCCTGATGCACTTTGCATGGTACAATCTGCACACAAAATAACACTTTTCACTGTATCTCAGTACACGTGACAACAATCAAACAAACAGACTCAAACCTTACAAAGTTGGCCACTTAACTATGCTGCGTGTGTACAGATGCACAAAAATGTAAAGATTCCACGGACTTAAATAAGTCTCGAACACAATATAAAACAAAAACTAAACAGATTAAATATCCTTGCTCGACACTCATCCCTGGAACATCTGGATAACAAGTAGACCAATGTCCGACTCCTACTTATTGACTACAACTCCACTTTCAACACCATTATTCCAAACAAACTCATCCCTCAAGGTCTCTGCAATTTTCTCTGCAACTGGATCCTTGACTTCCTGACCCATAGACTAATCAGTAAGAATAGATGGCAACAACTCCTCCACCATAATCCTGAATACTGGTGCCCCGCAAGGCTGTTTGCTCAACCCCATACTATAGACCTTATACACTCTTGTATTTTCCCAACAGTGTCATGCAGACTGACATATAGTTCTGTGTTCTCCTCCTTCCTCCTTCCTTGAAGTTACATTTGTTATCTTCTTATCCATGGGCACCACTATAAAATTTACAGAATTCTGAAGAAACAAAACCAATCCATTTATTATGACTGTAGCCACCTCTTCTCAAACCCAGGAGTGTAGTCTATCAGAGTTTCAGGTTCAGCAATTTTTCCAGTACTTCAGTAAAAACAAACACAGGAACAAGAACAAAGTTGCTGGAAAAGCTCAGCAGGTCCGGCAGCATCTGTGAAGGACAAAACAGAGTTAACGTTTCGGGTCCAATGACCCTTCCTGCTGGACCTGCTGAGCTTTTCCAGCAACTTTGTTTTAGTTCCTAATTTACAGCATTCGCAGTTCTTTTGGGTTTTATTTAGAAAAAACAAAGTCTATTATATGTTCCTCACTCTTTTTAATACCTGTGGCCCGACATAATTTCCACTCTGTTCTTTGGAAGTTCTCCTTTGGCATTTGTCTTCAAACATTTATTTTCATCTGACATTTCCTTATTCCCCATCAGGGCATTGAATATATGAGTTGGGATGTCATGCAGTGGCTTTACAGGACATCGGCGAGGCCACTTTTAAAATACTGTGTACAATTCTGTTCACCTTCTATTAGAAGGATGTTGTTAAACTTGAGTGGGCACAGAAAGGATTTACAAGGGTGTCACCAGAACTGTAGGATTTGACTTGTAGGGAGAGGCTGAATAGGATCAGGTTTTTAACCCCTGGAGCGTAGGAACTTGAGGGGCAACCTTATAGAAATTTATAAAATCATGAGGGGCACGGATATAGTGAATAGCCAAGGTCATTTTCCAGGATTGGGGAGTCCAAAAATAGAGGGCATAGGCTTAAGGTGAGAGGGAAAAACTTTAAAAAAGACCAGAGGGGTAATGCAGAGGGTGGTGTGTATAAGGAAAGAGCCGCTGGAGAAAATGGTGAATGCTGATACAGTTACAATTTAAAAGGCATCTGGATGGGTACATGTATAGTAAGGGCTTAGAGGGATATGGGCCAAATGCTCCCAAATGGGATTAGGTCAGTTTGGGATGTCTGGCTGGCGTGAAAGAGTTGGATGGAAGGGTCTGTTTCTATGCTGTATGACTCTAATTTCTACATAATTTAGTGGTCATTCCACATTTCCAGAGGGAATTTTGCTCCTGCATTTTCATAAGTATGAACAATTTCATGAAAGGTTTGTCATTGTTCATTCACCATCATATCTTGTTATCTAACTTCCCAAACTGCCTCAGACAACTTACCAATTTTGGTACATTTCCATAGCACTCTTCAAATAAACCAAAATTCCAACATTCTTGCTTAATAATCTGTTTCTATTGAACTGGTGCTTAACTACTCTCTGACCTCTATGACCAAGCCAGTTCTGTACCCATTTTAACAGCTCTCCACAGATCCCATGTGACTTCAACTTCTGTATTAGCTTGCGATGAAGGATCTTGTCAAAGGCCTTGTTAAAGTCCATGTAGACAACATCCCTGCTATCATCAGTCATCTTTGTCACTTCATCAAAAAATTTCAATCAAGCTTGTGAAACACAACATTCCCTGAACTAAGCCATGCTGCCTGTTGTCAAGAAGTTCATAAATTCTGTCCCAAGAAACTTCACCAATAATTTCCCTGCCATTTACGTAAAGCTCACTGGCCTAGAATTTCTCAGATTTCCCTATTGCACAACAGGGAAATGAAAAGGAACAACATTGGCAATTCTCCAGTCCTCTGGGAGCTCTGCTGTGACTACAGAAGATAGAAAAAGTTTGAACCAGGCCCCAATGACTTCCTCTCTCATCTCTCTCATTATTCTGGAATACATCCCAACAGGTCCTGGGGAATTGTCCACCTTAATGCTTTTCAAAACACCCAATGTCTCCTTTTATTTCAAGCTAGATATCAACATAGGCCTCTCTAGACTCACCATTCACCATATCCTTCTCATTTATGAATCCAACGCAAAGTATTCATTAAGGACCTCAATCTTTCTCCAGCTTCATGCATAAATTTGGTCTTTGTCATTGAGTGGACCCTCACTTTCCCTAGGTACCCTATTATTCTTTATATATCAAAAGCATTTCATGGCTCCTTTTTACTCTCCTAATTTCGTGTTAGTTTTTCCTACTTTTTTTTCATTCTACAAGGACTGTATGTCTTCAGATTCCTAAACCTTATGTATGCAATTTTCTTTTTGACTAAGCTCACAATTTCTCCTTTTGTTTCTTCTTCAGAGGTATAACTTTACCCTTAGCTGAATCTTCCTCTCCCTTTATTTATTTAAAAAGGCCCAGCCACCATTGAGGCTATTTGATCCTCTATGATACTGAATTAAGCTCTGTTTAAGTGGGTGCCATACTGAAGAACAAATCTTTTCATTTCCTAAAATGAGCACCTTCCAATCTACAAGATCATTCTAAAATTTGGAGAGTTCTGTAAGATAAAAAAAATCCATCCGCTGTGTATGATTTAAAACTCCTGCCAATTACACCACTCTCACACTCTTTCGTTGTTTGTTTTCTGATGATTTGTGCGGCTCAGGTTGCAATCTACACAATATTACTTTTGAGGTTTGGGGTCTTAATATGTAAACAATCTCCTCAAACTCTTATGCTTGGGCTTCATTCCTACCAATGTTGTTCATTCCCATGTAGACCACAGCAATGTGATCATCCTCTTCCTCCAATTCTGAGGAAATGTTCTTAACACTGTTATTGGATAAACAAAAATAGCCCTAGGGACTCTCAGACAAGCTGAAAAGAACATTATCTAATTATACTTTCCACTACCACCATATTACTTTTTACATGACTTGTTTGGATGGGCTCCAGTGCCAGAATGTTGTGGTCAATTTATCAGTCTTCCCTTCTGCCTTTGTTCTCATTGAAAATGGTAGCACGCACTCATACGTGTTGGACAACTGCATACTGGATTTCTTCATTACATATCTTCCTGAGTCATTGTCACATTGTTTCTCTCTGATCACTAACCAAATCTTAACCACACATAATCTAATGATGTGACTATCTCCTGGATCAAAATGTTCAAGTAAATCTTACCTTCCCCGATACATTGCAATTTCTGCATTGATGCCTCCAGTTCAATACATCTTGTTGCAGGTACCATTGTGGTGGTGGCTCAGGGTCTTCCTGATCTCTACAACATCCCATATGCTCCAAGTACAGGAAATGTGAAGCAATGTCAGCTCTGTTCAACATTGTTTCATATATTTGACTAATTTAAGTTTTATGTAATGAATTCATTTGGATTATTTTTAATTTTTAAACTAAACAATTTAACCAGTTTAATTTATTAATTTAAATGAAATGTGAGTTCTGAGTTTTTATTTAGTTTTAAATAATTACTGCCTCAAGTTTACACACACAACACTTCTACATTCTCACCACTCCTTGGACAGAGGAGTTTCTTTCCATTGAGTTTGTCAAGTGACTATCTTACAAGATAGCCTCTACTTATGTTCTTCCTAATGAGCAGAACATATCTTCTCTTAATCCACACTAATAAACCTTTCATAACTTCAAATAGCTCATCCTTCAGCCTTCGTTTCACAAAAGAAACGAGACCTGTTCATTCCTTCCTGAAATGCATTTCTGGTGTCATCCTAATGGATCTTCTCACACCATCTCCGGCATTTCTATATGATTTCTGTAACATGACAACTAGAATGCAGGTTTAACATAACTTCACGACTTTTCATTTCCTCTTTAAATAAAGCCTAGTGCTTAGTTTACTTTTTATTACAACCTTGCTAACCAGTGATACAACTTTAAGTGATTGTGCTCCAAGATTCCTTCCTTCCTTCCTCAGTCCCACCTAAACTTGCATCTTCCTCATGATCTCTGTATTCTTCCTACCATAGTATACTGCCTCACATTTATTCGCTTTGAACTTTATTTACCAATTACTTGTTAATTTGTAATTTATTAATGCCCTTCTGTAATTACATACACAAATGTAAATATTGTGCTGTTAACTTTAGGTCCTGTTTGCAAATTCCAGCCAATGATCATCATGATTTGATGTTGCCCATCTTCACACTCATTGGCATTTGTGATTTTTTGCCTTTCCAATAAATTGCACAAACATTTCTGGTTGACTGTGCTGTATGTGAGAGGTCATTCTAAGGAAATTGCAACTCCTGATAAGATTCAAAAGGGTGTGATGAACTGCTAGAGTTGCACATACTGTGTACTATTACAAAATAGCAAACCAAAAATCTTCATGCTCATATTGTGTCCACTTCCTCATACAGGCTAAAGAACAGAAGGAGATTATAGTCATCAGAATGACATTATAGTCATCAGAATATGATTATACATAAATCATGTACAATTTCTCATTTTATATTTTTGATTTCAAGCACAATTCAAGATGAATCTGAAAGTATGGATTTGATTTTGACATGTTGCCAGGACATTTTCAAAACATACTATGAATCCAATTGGGTCTCTCTTTTCATATAGAAACAATTTGTTTTAACTTAGTATGGAATGATGAGAATCTGACTGTTGCCTATCTATTATCCAAGGAAGTATTTCTAATTGTCAAGTTGTGGAAGTATGCTAGAATTCATGAATACAGAAAATATCATTGTATGCACACCTTTGATGCCCCTGTCACAAATGTCCCAAAAAAATGCATAAAATATCTTTCAATTGCCAAAGGTAATCCTCCTATCGCCACATCTTGAATATTGCATTCCAGCCTTGAACAACACCACTGCTTCCAACAACATTGCAGTTCCACAGGTGCCATTGGGAGCTGCTTTCCTCTGCTCTGCAATGTGGGCATAAAGTATCATCTGAGTTCTGAGCAGACAGGACAGAGGTAACAATGCCCATCTGATTTTTAAATTGATAGAAATTCAAATGGGCTGTTTATAGACAAAAAATTTTCTCCACCTATTTCATTATTTGTATCAACTGTGCAGATTTTTATAATCACAAAGTCAGCCCCGTTTCCCTTGTGTAGCATTTAATCACATTGGTTAAGTACCACTTTGCTGGCAATCCTAATCCCAACACGTAATTTATCCAGCTTCTGGTTAAATAACCTGTAACAACTACTTCTAATGGAATCTCCCTGCACTGCTTTATTACATCGAACTTTGGAGCACAGAAACAAACCATTCACTGCAAAAGGTTTAGACTGTTGGCAGAATGTGCTCCACCATCTCACCATTTTCAACATTTCTTTTTTATTTGCTTCTCCCGCACGTACTTATTTAGCCTCCCTTCAATACATCAATAATACTAATGCAGTCACGCACAATTAGCAGATTTCACATTCCTCTCCCTGAGTAAAGATGCTTCTTATTGGATTGGTGTGATTAATTGCTATGTACGGTCCCTAGTTTTGTATGTCTCTGCTTATGTGGAATCTAAGTGCTTACTCTATCAGTATTTTGGAAACCTCCATCAGGTCACCACTCCAGAGAAAAAAACAATCCAGCCTGTTAACTCTGCTTGAAGCTAGTTATTTTTAAACCTGTGCACTCTAACACTAACCCAATAGTGCAGGCCACGTGTTCAACAATCCTTTCAGCATCTTAAAGGCCTGGATCATGTCCCATTCAATAGCAAAATAACATTGAAGAAAGCAAGCATAAAATCACTTGAACAGAAACAGGAAACAAACCTGTGCTTTGTAGTGTGTATTCAAGAGATAAGTGACTGTCCTAACGGAAATACGGGGGTCATTGTAACCATGCATTGAGCATCGAAGCACCACATTAAACAGCCACATAAACTGGAAACTCCACAAGGCAACACAGAATCATTCCAGAAAAGCTATTCAAGGGAAGGAGAGTTCTAACTTGTAAATCAAATGTTTCTACACAAACACTTAACCAATGACAGTTAGAGTCTGTTACATTAGATCAGAGGGCCCCATGCTTCTATTTGAACAAATTGTGAAGCTTAAGGGACAGACTAGGAAAGGCACAAAGTCAGGAACTGCGTGCATCTCCTACTGAAAAAGCTGCTTGTCTGCAGTACGCGTTGCCTTGAGTCTCCTAAGCGGCACAAGAGCAGAACCACACTGGCTTTGATATCTTCATACAAAAGTGGTTACTATGGCAGCATATATTCGGTTAGAGCCGCATCCAATCCGGTTCAACATTTTATGACTGCTTTAAGAGGAGTTAGATGTTGAAGAGAAGGATATTAAAGAGCAGTTCTTCCCACAGCTTTGCGGTGAGCTCCTTACCTGGATCAGTGCAGTTCTTCGCTTGAGTATCGTTCGCTGTCACCGCCACCATTAACTTCCTGTTCCACCACTTTCGATCCAGTGTGGCTTGGTTTCCAGTGGCCATCCCGTACTCTGTTGGAATTACCAATTAGCGGGAGTTATTGTTTAATGGGGAAGATGTCAATTTTTAAGCCGGAAGGCGCTGGCGTAGAAATCTCCCTCCAGCTTCAAACCTTTGATCTGATGTTTCATTCAAAACTCTCCATCTCCTGCGGCAGCAGCGTTTTTAAAACTTACCGCTACAGGATCCTAATATCAAATGGAGCCATTCCGAGCAACACTTTAAATACCTAAAGCCATTCATTCACAAAACCGTAGGAATTGCAGGGATTCTAATGGATAAATGCGCCCTTTCATACAGAACTTGCTACATTTTATCAGCATCGTATTTTGAGGGAAAAAAATCTTGAGGGGGTAAAGATGATAGGCATAGCAAAGAAAAACAGTAGCCTTGGCAAAATGTGGCTGTCTGGAGGAAACTTGCACATTTCCTCTAAGGGGGCTACATTAAGGAAGTTAAAATGTGGAGTTACATATCTCGGTTTGTAAGTATCAGGGAACTACAGGTCCTATCGATTTGGAGAAGGCCACATGAACTTACATTATGAGTTTATGTCTCCGCTGCTGTCACAGGGAAATACAAAAACGTAACAGCGAAATCATTCAATGCAGCCTCAGACTAAATCACCGTGTGCGACATTTCGACACAAGGCGACTGCGAGTTTTAAGTTTTAATTTAAAGTCATCACGTTCAAAATCGATTAAACCAGTTCCTGCCCCTAGCACACACACACACACACAAACAGCATTGAGAGGAAAAGTTCAATTCTTCGACAAGGCACTCTCTCACTCACCGAGTCTGGATAACAGGCTGCACAAGCACCACGCCAGGAAGAGGATGCTGCAAGAAACGCCGACCTGATACAGGAACAGCTCTTTCCTCCTGCGAACTTTGATCGTTTTTGCAAACGTTGACATTATTGTATTTCTGGGTCGCTTGGTCCTGGAATCCATCGCCTCTGACAATTTGCTGTTGTGTTATTGCGAGAAGGTGGGGGGGGGGTGCAGGGAAGAACCTTTTTTCTCTCTCCCTCTCTCTCACTCTGAGTCCCTCCCACCCCCTTTTCCAGTATGTTTAAACTCCGGCGCCAGTTCTCATTGCATGGCTTTAAAGGAGGGATAGGAAAGCCTTGATGCAGTGTCGTGATCACATGTGAGCTGCGGGGACCAGGGACCAGACAAGAGAGAGGAGACTTCCTCACACTGAATTCTCTGAGGATTGATAAACCAGCCCTCTTTTCTTAAAAAAAAGCAACGGGAAAATCTCGAAACAAAATTGATCGAGTGATAAATCGCAGTTCCTGATTATTATTTAAACAAAAAGTCAAGTTTTGTCGTTGGTTTCAGTGTGCTCCCAGTCCCGTGTTACAGCCAGTTACTGAGCCATTGCCCCTCCCAGCTTGATGCCCAGAACTTTAGCTCCGCCGAACACGGGTTTCGAGATTGGCAGCTGATCCCTGGCAACGTTAGAGAAGCTTAACCTTTCCTCTCTGCCTAAAGCCGGCGGGAATTATCTAGGCTCTGTGTGTGTGTGCGTGAGAGAGAGTCCTCGTTTGGATCTTGCTTAAAAATTGAAAATAGGGAGAGCACCTGTTTGCCCGTTATCGTTTTCTGTCTTACATAGGTGTACATACGCACACCAGGTGACTGGTGGTTTCAATATGGTGTGAATGCACTGATTAAGGAGTATTTGGCGATTTCAGCTTTTATATTTGACCGCGGGGCCGACGAGATGCGGCTTCTTAAACGGTTCTGACGTTGCCAGATAGCAGCGCGGCTGCTTGAAATGTAGGTGTCGAGTCTTTTGCATCAGATGTCAATATGAATGAGCTGGACAGCAGACAGTTGTAGCCTTGCGCATTCCAGGTCCACAGTCAACTCCGAGTTCTGGCTCCTGTTGCCTCTGGGAGGCGCTCAGCTGCACGCTGGGAGCAATTGTAACTGAGTGGGTCCCTTTAGCAGGTCTAACGGGGGATTAATTACCTGCTGTCATCCTCTCTGTAAAATGAATGTGGTCCCGGAGGGAGGATTGCTGAACCAGGGAGTTTGTGTAACAAAATATGTTTAGCTAAATTCCTTGGGTAAGCAAATGGATGATGATGGGATGGTGTAGGGGGAGGGGCTTAGATTAGTTCACAGGTCGGCGCAACAACGAGGGCCGAAGGGCCTGTTCTGTGCTGTATTGTTCTATGTTCTATAAATTGGTAGCTTGGAGATTAGTGTCACGTGAGAATGCATTGCCCATCACAGCCAACATGGGGATGGGTAGATTGCAGCGTCCATAGTCCTTTCCTGCAGTGCGAGCCAGCTGTATAGCTAACTTAATTTTCTATACTTCTCAACGGCAGCCACGGTATTGAGCTGTCAGTTTTTGCTTTAAGTTTCTATTTCTTCCCCTTATCCAATCCTTCAGATCCCTTGACACCCAGGATTCTCAGCACTTGTTGGTCCCATCCTGCACCACTATGGAAACACACTGGCACTACACTCTCGCCGTTACCCTAAAAAAACCGAAAGAACTGCGGATGCTGTAAATCAGGAACAAAAACAAAGTTTCCGGAAAAGCTCAGCGGATCTCGCAGCATCTGTGATGGAAAAAAAAGTTAACGTTTCGGGTCTGGTTGTTTCTGAGGAAGGGTCACCAGATCCGAAACCTTAGCTCTGTTTTATCTTTACCAGATGCTGCCAGGCCAGCTGAGCTTTTCTTTGTTTTTGCTCGCTATTATCCTGTTGAATGTTCGACCCTGTTCGGATGTGGATTTAGAACTGTTATTTCCATTCCATCCAAAAAGAAACCCCTTGATCCAGGAATCCATAGTCCTCCCTCCTGCTCCTACTCTTCAACTACACATT
Source organism: Stegostoma tigrinum (assembly GCF_030684315.1). Classification (NCBI taxonomy): domain Eukaryota; kingdom Metazoa; phylum Chordata; class Chondrichthyes; order Orectolobiformes; family Stegostomatidae; genus Stegostoma; species Stegostoma tigrinum. The sequence goes on from NC_081363.1 coordinate 27,741,982, forward strand.
CATCTTTTCATCCACCCATTCCTGTATTCCCAACACATGGCATTGATATTAATCCAGAGACTATATAACCTTTGAGGTTGTGTTTTTAATCTGCTACTTAGTTCCTTACATTCCAACTACGAGATGAAGTTTCTCTTTTTACCTACACCACTGGTCCCAGCGAGAACCACGACCTCGGACTGTCCACCTTACCCCTCCAGAACCACCTGTGGCTGTTCAATGACGTCCTTAAACCTGGCCCTAGGGAGGTGACATGCCAGCTGGAGTCACATCAGCAGCCACAGGAATGTCTGTCTGTACCCTCCGCTGTTGAATCTCCCACCAAGTTTTTTTTTTCTCTCTCTTTCTGCTCCCCCCTTATGCAGCTGGGCTTCAGCTGCACTCCAAAGAGGAGCCGTCCCTCTCACTGTCTCCCACCACAGAAGATCTTATTTTTGTGAGATGCACTCTGGGGCTTTTCCTGATTACCCACTAACTGTTCTTCTGACTCCTATTCCCTCTCTGACTGTGCTTCCTGAAGCTGCAGGGCAACCTCATCAAAAATCGTGCTATCTCAGTCTAATCGATGCAAGACTGTGCTTCCAGTTGATGCTCAAGCTCCAAGGCCCAGTGTTCAAGCTGATCAACTCAATAGTACATCCTGCAGACGTGGTCAGACAGATTGCATTTAGCATCTAAGACTTCCCACATACTGCATCTTGCAGAACACACAGGACTGAGTTCCTTCGTCATTTCTTGTCTTAGTCTTGTGTTAGATTGACACCGATCTTCACGTACTTTTAGTGCTTTTAGTGCACTTCTCTAATTTGTAGCAAATTACAGATAGTTCCTAACAGTCGTTTCTTACCAACCAAAGAACTTGCAAACTTTCTGTGGTGTCACTGTTATTTTTAGTCAGGAACTGACTGCTGGAGAATCTCCCTAGACTACACAGTGGCTCAGTGGTTAGCACTACTACCTCACAGTGCCAGGAGCCCAGGTTTGATTCCAGCCTGGGAAGACTGTCCATTTGGAGTTTGCACATTCTCCCTATGTCTACCTAGGTTTCCTCCCGGTACTGTAGTTTCTTCCCCCAGTTCAAAGAAATACAGATTAGGTGGATTGGCCATGCTAAATTGCCCAGTGATATCCAGGGATGAGGTGGATTAGCCATGGGAAATGCAGTGATACAGGGGATGGAGTTGGGGAATGGATGGGATGCTCTCTTTGGAGGGTTAGTGTGGGCTCAATAGGCCAAATGGCCTGCTTCCACACTGTAGGAATTCTATGATTCTATGACTGCTTAACTATGGTGATAACTGCAGGACACTCTTCCTGGTCTGTTCAGCCTTGGTGATGACTGAAAGATACTTCCTGGACTGCTGCACCATGATGCTGACTGCAGGACACTCTCCCTGGATTGCGGCACTGTAATGCTGACTGCAGGACACTCTCCCTGGATTGCGGCACTGTAATGCTGACTGCAGGACACTCTCCCTGGATTGCGGCACTGTAATGCTGACTGCAGGACACTCTCCCTGGATTGCTGCACTGTAATGCTGACTGCAGGACACTCTCCCTGGACTGTGGCACTGTAATGCTGACTGCAGGACACTCTCACTGGACTGCGGCACTGTAATGCTGACTGCAGGACACTCTCCCTGGACTGTGGCACTGTAATGCTGACTGCAGGACACTCTCCCTGGATTGCGGCACTGTAATGCTGACTGCAGGACACTCTCCCTGGATTGCCGCACTGTAATGCTGACTGCAGGACACTCTCCCTGGATTGTGGCACTGTAATGCTGACTGCAGGACACTCTCCCTGGATTGCGGCACTGTAATGCTGACTGCAGGACACTCTCCCTGGATTGCTGCACTGTAATGCTGACTGCAGGACACTCTCCCTGGACTGCTGCACCATGATGCTGACTGCAGGACACTCTCCCTGGACTGCTGCACCATGATGCTGACTGCAGGACACTCTCCCTGGATTGCGGCACTGTAATGCTGACTGCAGGACACTCTCCCTGGATTGCGGCACTGTAATGCTGACTGCAGGACACTCTCCCTGGACTGTGGAACTGTAATGCTGACTGCAGGACACTCTCCCTGGATTGCGGCACTGTAATGCTGACTGCAGGACACTCTCCCTGGATTGCGGCACTGTAATGCTGACTGCAGGACACTCTCCCTGGATTGCTGCACTGTAATGCTGACTGCAGGACACTCTCCCTGGATTGCTGCACTGTAATGCTGACTGCAGGACACTCTCCCTGGACTGTGGCACTGTAATGCTGACTGCAGGACACTCTCCCTGGATTGCGGCACTGTAATGCTGACTGCAGGACACTCTCCCTGGACTGCGGCACTGTAATGCTGACTGCAGGACACTCTCCCTGGACTGCGGCACTGTAATGCTGACTGCAGGACACTCTCCCTGGACTGTGGCACTGTAATGCTGACTGCAGGACACTCTCCCTGGACTGTGGCACTGTAATGCTGACTGCAGGACACTCTCCCTGGATTGCTGCACTGTAATGCTGACTGCAGGACACTCTCCCTGGATTGCTGCACTGTAATGCTGACTGCAGGACACTCTCCCTGGATTGCTGCACTGTAATACTGACTGCAGGACACTCTCCCTGGATTGCTGCACTGTAATGCTGACTGCAGGACACTCTCCCTGGATTGCTGCACTGTAATGCTGACTGCAGGACACTCTCCCTGGACTGTGGCACTGTAATGCTGACTGCAGGACACTCTCCCTGGATTGCGGCACTGTAATGCTGACTGCAGGACACTCTCCCTGGACTGCTGCACTGTAATGCTGACTGCAGGACACTCTCACTGGACTGTGGCACTGTAATGCTGACTGCAGGACACTCTCCCTGGACTGTGGCACTGTAATGCTGACTGCAGGACACTCTCCCTGGATTGCTGCACTGTAATGCTGACTGCAGGACACTCTCCCTGGACTGCGGCACTGTAATGCTGACTGCAGGACACTCTCCCTGGATTGCTGCACTGTAATGCTGACTGCAGGACACTCTCCCTGGATTGCGGCACTGTAATGCTGACTGCAGGACACTCTCCCTGGACTGTGGCACTGTAATGCTGACTGCAGGACACTCTCCCTGGACTGTGGCACTGTAATGCTGACTGCAGGACACTCTCCCTGGACTGTGGCACTGTAATGCTGACTGCAGGACACTCTTGCTGGATTGCTGCACTGTAATGCTGACTGCAGGACACTCTCCCTGGATTGCTGCACTGTAATGCTGACTGCAGGACACTCTCCCTGGACTGTGGCACTGTAATGCTGACTGCAGGACACTCTCCCTGGATTGCTGCACTGTAATGCTGACTGCAGGACACTCTCCCTGGATTGCTGCACTGTAATGCTGACTGCAGGACACTCTCACTGGACTGTGGCACTGTAATGCTGACTGCAGGACACTCTCCCTGGACTGCTGCACTGTAATGCTGACTGCAGGACACTCTCCCTGGATTGCGGCACTGTAATGCTGACTGCAGGACACTCTCCCTGGATTGCGGCACTGTAATGCTGACTGCAGGACACTCTCCCTGGATTGCTGCACTGTAATGCTGACTGCAGGACACTCTCCCTGGACTGTGGCACTGTAATGCTGACTGCAGGACACTCTCCCTGGATTGCGGCACTGTAATGCTGACTGCAGGACACTCTCCCTGGACTGTGGCACTGTAATGCTGACTGCAGGACACTCTCCCTGGATTGCTGCACTGTAATGCTGACTGCAGGACACTCTCCCTGGATTGCTGCACTGTAATGCTGACTGCAGGACACTCTCACTGGACTGTGGCACTGTAATGCTGACTGCAGGACACTCTCCCTGGATTGCTGCACTGTAATGCTGACTGCAGGACACTCTCCCTGGATTGCGGCACGGTAATGCTGACTGCAGGACACTCTCCCTGGATTGCTGCACTGTAATGCTGACTGCAGGACACTCTCCCTGGATTGCGGCACTGTAATGCTGACTGCAGGACACTCTCCCTGGATTGCTGCACTGTAATGCTGACTGCAGGACACTCTCCCTGGATTGCGGCACTGTAATGCTGACTGCAGGACACTCTCCCTGGATTGCTGCACTGTAATGCTGACTGCAGGACACTCTCACTGGATTGCTGCACTGTAATGCTGACTGCAGGACACTCTCCCTGGACTGCTGCACTGTAATGCTGACTGCAGGACACTCTCCCTGGACTGTGGCACTGTAATGCTGACTGCAGGACACTCTCCCTGGATTGCTGCACTGTAATGCTGACTGCAGGACACTCTCCCTGGACTGTGGCACTGTAATGCTGACTGCAGGACACTCTCCCTGGATTGCGGCACTGTAATGCTGACTGCAGGACACTCTCCCTGGATTGCGGCACTGTAATGCTGACTGCAGGACACTCTCCCTGGACTGCTGCACTGTAATGCTGACTGCAGGACACTCTCCCTGGACTGTGGCACTGTAATGCTGACTGCAGGACACTCTCCCTGGACTGTGGCACTGTAATGCTGACTGCAGGACACTCTCCCTGGATTGCTGCACTGTAATGCTGACTGCAGGACACTCTCCCTGGATTGCTGCACTGTAATGCTGACTGCAGGACACTCTCCCTGGACTGTGGCACTGTAATGCTGACTGCAGGACACTCTCCCTGGACTGTGGCACTGTAATGCTGACTGCAGGACACTCTCCCTGGACTGTGGCACTGTAATGCTGACTGCAGGACACTCTCCCTGGATTGCTGCACTGTAATGCTGACTGCAGGACACTCTCCCTGGACTGTGGCACTGTAATGCTGACTGCAGGACACTCTCCCTGGACTGTGGCACTGTAATGCTGACTGCAGGACACTCTCCCTGGATTGCTGCACTGTAATGCTGACTGCAGGACACTCTCCCTGGATTGCTGCACTGTAATGCTGACTGCAGGACACTCTCCCTGGATTGCTGCACTGTAATGCTGACTGCAGGACACTCTCCCTGGATTGCGGCACTGTAATGCTGACTGCAGGACTCTCTCCCTGGATTGCTGCACTGTAATGCTGACTGCAGGACACTCTCCCTGGACTGTGGCACTGTAATGCTGACTGCAGGACACTCTCCCTGGATTGCTGCACTGTAATGCTGACTGCAGGACACTCTCCCTGGATTGCTGCACTGTAATGCTGACTGCAGGACACTCTCCCTGGACTGCTGCACTGTAATGCTGACTGCAGGACACTCTCCCTGGACTGTGGCACTGTAATGCTGACTGCAGGACACTCTCCCTGGATTGCGGCACTGTAATGCTGACTGCAGGACACTCTCCCTGGACTGTGGCACTGTAATGCTGACTGCAGGACACTCTCCCTGGATTGCGGCACTGTAATGCTGACTGCAGGACACTCTCCCTGGATTGCTGCACTGTAATGCTGACTGCAGGACACTCTCCCTGGATTGCTGCACTGTAATGCTGACTGCAGGACACTCTCCCTGGACTGCTGCACTGTAATGCTGACTGCAGGACACTCTCCCTGGACTGTGGCACTGTAATGCTGACTGCAGGACACTCTCCCTGGATTGCGGCACTGTAATGCTGACTGCAGGACACTCTCCCTGGACTGTGGCACTGTAATGCTGACTGCAGGACACTCTCCCTGGATTGCGGCACTGTAATGCTGACTGCAGGACACTCTCCCTGGATTGCGGCACTGTAATGCTGACTGCAGGACACTCTCCCTGGACTGTGGCACTGTAATGCTGACTGCAGGACACTCTCCCTGGACTGCGGCACTGTAATGCTGACTGCAGGACACTCTCCCTGGACTGTGGCACTGTAATGCTGACTGCAGGACACTCTCCCTGGACTGTGGCACTGTAATGCTGTCTACAGAACTGTTTAACCGCACCCGATAGATTTTGTTGGTCTTGTTAGTTATCATGTTGTCAATTATTATGTTATTAATTATTATTAGGGTTCAGAAACATTCATAAGACCAGAAGACACAGGAGTGAAAGTAAGGCCATTCGGCCCATCGAGTCCACTCTGCCGTTTAATCATGGCTGATGGGCATTTCATCTCCACTTCCCTGCACTCTCCCCGTAGCCCTTGATGCCTTGTGAGGTCAAGAATGTATCAATCTCTGCCTTGAAGGCATTTAACGTCCCGGCCTCTACCACGCTCCGTGACAATGAATTCCACAGGCTACCTCAGACACTGAAGTAGTCCTTATCCATATGCAATAAGATCTGAGCAACATCCAGGCTTTGGCTGACAACTGACAGGTAACATTGGTATCACACAATAATGAGACAATGACAATCTTCAACAAGAAAAAAATCAAACATCTTGGCATTCAACGGTATTATCGTTACTGAATCCCACATTATCAACATCCAGGGCACTATCATTGACCAGAAACTGAACTGGTCCAGCTATTTGAATATTGTGGCTATAAAAGCAGATAAGAGGCTTGGAATTCTGTGATGAGAAATTTATTTTCTGATTACCCATTGCCTATCCACTACTCATGAAGCACCAGTCAGGAATACAATGAAACGCTCTCTAGTCGCCAGAATGTTTGGAGCTCCATCAACACTCATGAAGCTTGAAACTATGCAATACAAAGGAACCCACTTGACTGGCATTCCATCCACCATCTTCAAATTGTACTCCCTTCATCTCGGAAGCACAGTGGTAAAAGTGTGCACTATCTTCAAGCTTCATTAGGGAATAGGGTAAAAGGAACTTGGGCACAGAGCCTAAAGAGATAGTAGAGGTCCTTAGTGAATACTTTTCTGCAGTATTCACAACTGAGAGGGACCTAGTATTACAGGAGGACAGTGTGAAACAGGCTGGTAGGCTGGAGAATGTTGATGTTAGTAAGGAAGATGTGCTAGGAATTTTAAGGAACTTGAAGATAGATAAGTCCCCCAGACCTGATGGGATTTATCCAAGAATCCTATGGGAAGTGAGGAAAGGGGTTGCAGGTCCTGTGGCGATGATCTTTTCATCTTCACTGTCGACGGGTATAGTGCCGGAAGATTGGAGAGAGGCAAACATCATTCCCTATTTCAAGAAAAGGAATAGGGATAACCCTGGAAATTACAGGCCAGTCAGTCTTCCATCAATGGTGGGCAAATTATTGGAAAGGGCTCTGAGAGACAGGATTTATGATCACTTGGAAAGGCATGGTTGATTCGTGATAGTCATTGTGGATTTGTGAGGCGTAGATCATGCCTCACAAATCTTATTGAATTCTTTGATGAGGTGAGCAAACACATGGATGAAGGTAGAGCAGTGGATGTGGTATAGATGGATTTAAGTAAGGCGTTGATAAGGTTCCCCATGATAGGATCATGCAGAAGGTAAGGAGGCATGGGACAGGGGGAAATGTGGCAGGTTGGATTCAGAATTGGCTGACCCTGAGAACACAAAGCGTGGTAGTGGATAGAAAATATTCGACATGGTGCTCAGTTACAAGTGGTGTACCATAAGGATCTGTTCTGGGTCCTATTCTATTTGTGATTTTTGTAAATGATTTGGATGAAGGAGTGGAAGGGTGCATTAGCAAGTTCACGGACGATACAAAGTGGGTTAAGTTGTGGACGCTGCAGAGGGCTGTTCTAGGCTACAAAGGAACATTGACAGGATGCAGAGCTGGGCTGAGAAGTGGCAGATGGAGTTTAACCCTGAAAATTGTGAGGTGATTTATTTTGGAAAGACAAACTTGAAAGCAGAATACAGGGTTAACGGAAGGATTCTTGGCAATGTGGAGGAGCAGAGGAATCTTGGGGCTCATGTTCACAGTTCCCTGAAAGCTGCCACCCAGGTGGATACTGTTGTTAAGAAGGCATATGGTGTGTTAGCTTTCATTAATCAAGGGATTGAGTTCAAGAGCCCTGGAGTTATGCTCCAGCTATACTAAAGCCTGGTTCAGCCACATCTGGAGTATTGTGTCCAGTTCTGGTAGCCTCATTACAGGAAAGATGTGGAGGCGTTGGAAAAGGTGTAGAGGAGATTTACCAGGATGTTGCCTGGAATGGAGGGAAGGTCTTACGAGGAAAGGTTGAGAGAGCTAGGGCTTTTCTCTTTAGCATGATGAAGGATGAGAGGTGACTTGATACAGGTGATCAGACAAAAGGATCAGAGATATAGATAGAGTGGACAGCCAGAGGCTTTTTCCTAGTGTGGAGATGGCTATTACGAGGGGACATAGTTTTAAAGTGAGTGGAGGCAGATATAGGGGAGACATCAGAGATAGGTTTTACTCAGAGAATGGTAGGGGCATGGAATGCATTGCCAGAGAGGGTCGTGGAGTCGGCCTCATTAGGGGCATTTAAGCGGCTATTAGATAGGCATGTGGATGACAGTATAAGGTAGGGGTGGAGATTTAGACCTTAGGATTAGGATAAAAGATCGGCCCAACATCATGGGTGGAAGGGTCTGTACTGTGCTGTACTGTTCTATGTTCTATGTTCAATACTCACCAAGGCTCCTTTGACAGCAGCTTTTAAAGTCCACAAACTTGATTGCATAGAAAGACAAGGGTAACATATACATATGAACCTCACTGCCTACAACCTATACTCCAAGCCACACACCATCATCATTTAGAACTATATTGCTGTTCATTTATTTTCATTCAGTCAAAATCCTGGAACATCCTTCCTAATAGCACTGTGAATGTTCCTACACCCAAAAGGCTAAGTGGTTGAATTTGGAAGTTAATCACCACCTTCTCCAGGACAATTAGGAATGGGCAATAAGTGCTGACTTATCCAGCAAAACAATACCCCATGAATGAATTTTGTAAAATCATCGGTGTGCCTTCTATTTCTTCATTAGTAATCTAGTGTTAATATAGTGGAGGTTGTTGGAGTTGTGGTCAGCGTGGAGGGCTGTTGTAGGTTGCAACAGAACATTGACAGGATGCAGACCTGGGCAAAGAAATGGAATTCAACCCAGAAAAGTGTGAAGTGATTAGTTTTGGAAGGTCGAATTTGAATGCATAATATAGGGTTAATGGCAGGTTTCTTGGTAGTGTGGAGGAACAGAGGGATCTTGGAGTCCACATCCATAGGTCCCTCAAAGTTGTGAAACAAGTTGATAAGGTTGTAAAGAAGCAGTATGGTATGTTGGTTTTCATTGGCAGGGGAATTGAGTTTAAGAGCTGTGTGGTTATACTGCAGCTCTATAAAACTCTAGTTAGCCCACACTTGAAATATAGTGTTCAGTTCTGGTCACCTCATTACAGGAAAGATGTGGAAGCTTTAAAGAGGGTGCAGAGGAAATTTACCAGGATGCTGTCTGGGCTGGAGGGCAAGTCTTATGAGGAAAGTTTGAGGGTGCTAAGGTTTTTTTCATTGGAACGAAAAAGGATGAGAGGTGATGGGAGGCATAGATAGAGTGGATATTCAGAGACTTTTGCCCAGGGCAGAAATGACTATTACGAGGGGGCATAACTGTTGGATGATTGGAGGAAGGTTTGGGGACATGTCAGAGGTAGTTTTTTCACACAGAGAGTGGTGGGAGTGTGAAATGTGCTGTCAGCAGTGGCAGTGGAGCCAGATATTTTAGAGACTTTTAAACAACTCTTTGATAGGCACATGGAGGACAGTAAAATGTATGCAGGGGAGATTGATCTTAGTAGGATAATAGGTTGGCACAACTTCGTGGGCCAAAGGGCCTGTACTGTGCTGTACTGTTCTATGTTCTACATTCTATGGTGTGATACTTACTCCAGTCTCAAGTTTAAAATTAATGAGATTTCCATTGACACAAATCATATAACAAAATGAATTTGTTGGATCATAAATTTACCCAAGGAATACATTAAATATCTCTTGTATTTCAGGGGTTGCTCTACTTCAACAGTATCTTTGTGCAAGTAGTTGCTTGATTTTCTATTGCTCAGTAACTGTGTCCTGTTTCTGCACATTTTCTGGAAGTGACCTATTATCTTACTGATGAAGCAATCCTTTTTAAAAGTTGGTCAAATTTTATAACTGTCATGTTTACTTATTCAATAGCATTGACAATAACTCTTGGTATATACTGTCCTGTCTGCGCTTTTGAAGCAGTTTCAGGGCAATCCCCCGTTTTACAGGAAAGAACTGAAAAAAAATGGCCTTTTGTGAAGAACTGGTCAACCTGGCAACTGTGCAGGCATCTGGGGCCAGAGATGTTCAGAGGTATGAGACATCTCAATCAAAAAAAAACCAGCACCAGCCAGACATCTTATCCAGGGACAGGCATAGAAATGGTAATGAACCTGAAACTGTGAACAACGGAGCCTATCTAGTTAATGGGATAACAATTCACTGTAATCTGAAAACAGTTTGGGAGGCTCCATGAAGGCGTCAAAATTCCAGTTAAGTAAATTTGGGACAGTATTGACCCTTTTGCTTCCACGAATGATGAGATTAAACCCAGCAACTACCGGAGATACTTGTGAAATGGAATTATTGATGGGGGGGGGGACGAGCGGAGCCAGCCGGACCTTTGGAATTGCAAGGGTAAAAGGGGCAGCAGGGCCAGCTATCGGGGCTGCTCTTCTTCTTTTCCACTCTCCTCGCTTTGAGCTCGCTGCTCCTCTGGACACCAACCTGTTGGGGCTGAAGACATCGAACCTGTCTGCGACCTCGGACTTTGGAAATCTACAACACCCGAGGCAGAGAGGGAGCCCCACCGGACAAGCAATAAGTCCCTCTGAGACCGTAAGAACCCTTTTCAGGCCTGGGACACTCGCACTCTGGAGTAGTTGGTTAGGATGGGGGGAGGGTCTTGTGTGATTTTTAAAGCACCCTGTAAATTGTGTAAAGTTAAAGATTTACAAAGTGTCCACTCCAGCTTTCTTATATTTTATATTATAGTATAGAGTATAAGTTTTATCGAGGTATTGTACGGATTGGGCAAGTTGAGTTTTCCTGTAATAAAGTTCACTGATAATTTTGAATTCATATTTGAGTCCATCTGTGCTCCTTCTGGGTACACCAATTCTGGCTGAGTTCACAGCAGATCCCAGATTATAATTCCAGTGTCAAGGACTGGAGGGTGATCCGGGCGATTCGAACCACCCACTCAAGGGGGTTTGCTGGCCAGGATAAGCAGTTTGATCTCTCTTTTTCTCTCTCTTGGGGGTACTGCCCGAGTGGGTAGGTACCAGGTGGCCATTGTCCCACCAACAAGAGACGGAATCGCCCAGGCATTGGTGGCGGTCGCAATTACTGTGTGGAGATAAGCTCCGATTCGCTGGTCAGACTATAACCAGTGAGTTTGGTTCAACGCTCTCTCCAGCGGAGTTGTCCTAGTGCAGCGTTCCGGGTCTTTGAAGTTTCAGAGCCTGCTGGAGAGAGACCACCACAGTAATCGGGGAACCCCCAGACACCGGCCTGAGTGCGGAGCAAAGGAAAGAGGCCCTCTACACTTTGTACTGGCTTGTTGCATATCTCTTTCAGGTTTTTGTATCTCATAAACTGATTGGATTCTGCAGATCTTTTATCACAAAGTTGATTTTCCCCTCTTCGGGTTTATCTGTGTTTCTTATTGATTATTACTCCCAACATCATCTGAATGGCTTTCTTTGAACTGTAACAAACCTGACAAAAATTGATTAGCAATTCCAGCAACATTTCTGCCTCTTATGAATTCAAGTTTCAAAGTTTCATAGCCACAGTTATCTGTTAATCTGTTGAAGTAATCAATTAATGATCTATAAATGCCCTGAATATTGATCTCTTTATTAAATTTTGTTCTTTCAAGAATTTTATCTGTACTCAGATTAAAGTAATTGTCAGAAGCCTGTAGAATTTGATTAAAGTGTCCATGGACCTTTTACACCATGGTGAAGTATAACACCATCAGCTTTAGTCCCATTGAAATATAAAAGTGTATCTAGTTTGGGAGCAGTTCAGTATCGAAACCATTTTATCGAAGATGTTCAATTCAATGTCCTATGTAGCCCGTTTCTGAAAGTTATTCTTCATAACAATATTTTTATTCTGCCTTTCTTCCTTATATAATCATCTATTTTTCGTAATTTGAAGGTTTTCAATTCTGCAATGTGTAAAGGCTGCTGTACTCTCATTGCTTTAAAGACTTTTAATCCTGCAGAAATTCATGCTGCTTTATTCTCTTTACATTATATTTTTACAGGACTTGTACATCATTGTTATTTTAGTTTCCTTGTCTTAAAGGCTTAAAACAGTATGGCCTAGCAATTCTACTTCCCTGGGCCACTTACTGGAGACTCATCTCTGCTGTTTGGTCAAAATGGATGTTTCCTACCTCAATGGTTAAAATAGAGAGTTACAGCCTATTGATGGGCAAAATGGATGATTGTCATCCATCTTTTGCAATCTAATAAATACTCACATCTTTTTCCCAAACCAATTAAATTCTGCTGCCTGCAGCCCTAAAAATGAATCCCATTTACTTAACAGCTTTCCCTTCATGATTCACTCGTAATACCACGCAATAGTTTAAAATTTACATAAAGATTTCTGATCTCCTTCTCCAAATGAATTCCAGTTTCTGCAACCTCAATAAATTCTTCCTGCCTTAATCACATCTTCAGTTATGGATCTCCCACTCTTATTGCAATCTCCGTACTTTGTTTTCCCATCGTAAGCTTCTAAATTGCCCCTATATTGCATTATTTCTGGCCTTGCAATGTTTCTGGTTGTCCAACTGTGGTTTAAATTACTCCCGTAACTCTTGATTTCCTTTAGTGCAGCTATGCCTCGTAGTGTCTGCCTGTGTCATGGTGACAATACTCACTCTGAGCTGTAAATATTTCTTTACTTTTATCATTTTCAGTCTATCACTGTCTTTTATTTTAATATTTTCCCATTACCCACAAGGGATTTGAATTTTGCTCATGGGACTTCTAATGTCCATTTACTCTCTGTGGCTGAACCTGGGCTGCTCCTAGCAGAATTCAATGCAATCAGTAACGGTCTGGCGTGACCAGTGTATCAGTGATGATGGGAACTGCAGATGCTGGAGAATCCAAGATAACAAAGTGTGAAGCTGGTTGAACACAGCAGGCCAAGCAGCATCTCAAGAGCACAAAAGTTGACATTTCGGGCCGAGACCCTTCATTAGAGAGGGGGTTGGGAGAGGGTTCTGGAATAAATAAGGAGAGAGGGGGAGGCGGACCGAAGATGGAGAGAAAAGAAGGTAAGTGGAGAGGAGAGTATAGGCGGGGAGGTAGGGAGGGGATAGGTCAGTCCAGGGAAGACGGACAGGTCAAGGAGGCGGGATGAAGTAGTAGGTAGGAAATGGAGGTGCAGCTTGAGGTGGGAGGAAGGGATGGGTGAGAGGAAGAACAGGTTAGGGAGGCGGAGACAGGCAGGGATGGTTTTGGGATGCAGTAGGGGGAGGGGTCAAGCTGGGCTGGTTTTGGGATGCGGTGGGGGAAGGGGAGATTTTGAAGCTTGTGAAGTCCACATTGATACTATTGGGCTGCATGGTTCCCAAGTGGAATATGAGGAATTTGAGCCCAGCTCGTCCCCTCCTCCCACTGCATCCCAAAACCAGCCCAGCCTGTCTCTGCCTCCCTAACCTGTTCTTCCTCTCACCCATCCCTTCCTCCAACACTAGCCGCAGCTCCATTTCCTACCTACTACCTCATCCCACCTCCTTGACCTGTCCGTCTTCCCTGGACTGACCTATCCCCTCCCTACCTCCCCACCTATACTCTCCTCTCCACCTATCTTCTTTTCTCTCCATCTTCTGTCCGCCTCCCCATCTCTCCCTATTTATTCCAGAACCCTCTCCCCATCCCCCTCTCTGATGAAGGGTCTTGACCCGAAACGTCAGCTTTTGTGCTCCTGAGGTGCCGCTTGGCCTGCTGTGTTCATCCAGCTCCACACTTTGTTATCTTGGTGTGACCAGTGTGTCAACTCCATGTAGCTTCCAGCCCACACTTGCTCCTGCATAGGTCTTGGTAGAAACTAGCTGCAAGTTTGCCTGCTGCACTAACCCCTAGTACTGACATCTTACCAATAGTATTACCTCACCAATACCAATACCTTCTGCTATTGATAGCACCTTAAAACCCATCTATCAGCATGAGAGTGTCATTCCCATCATGCATCCTCCACCCTATCCTTCTCAATTTATTTGCCACTTCTCGTGGCTACGAGTCAGAAGGCTAAAATACTGTCAACATTTTTAACTTGTAATTGCCAGATCTGTTTTTGTAAGAAGGCTAATGCAGCCAAAACTGACCTGTGAATGTAAATGAAGTGGCTGTCTGGATAGATGACTCACAGAATGTCATACTTGAAGATGCAAAGGGAACTTTAAACAGTAAACCCTCTAAAGGGGAAAAGGCAAGTTAAAACAAACTGGGCTGTGATCTGAGATAACAAGGTGTAGAGCTGGATGAACACAGCAGGCCAGGTAGCATCAGAGGAGCAGGAAGGCTGACGTTTCAGGCCAAGACCCTTCTTCAGAGGAAGTTACTGCCTCTGCAGTTCTTGCTATCTCTAGTCTGTGATCTCTTGTGACTACAAAGACAGTAAGGAATTGCAATCATTGATCAAACAGTGTGGCCATTGTTGGGGTGGATGGATACATGACTCAGCAGGAGGGACCTGAATTAGGGACAAGCAAAACCTTATGGTTTAAAAATTAAATTCTTCAGTTGGACTTGGAGGTACATGGGGCTAGAATTCAGTTGTCAGGGAGGAAACACTGTTATAACTCTGCTGCTTTATGCAAACACACATCGAATTAATATTCAGGTTTATTGCCAACGAACAAACCTTATAGATTCTTTTATAAAGTGTACTAGATGGAAGAATGAATCTTGCTTTGTTCACAAAATCTTGGACAAGGCAAAATGAGGACATCATGGCTATGATTTAGAAATTGTGCTGAACAATGTCGCCTGGCCTGACATACCCCTGGCTGGGAGTGAGGTATCAAACTTTGTTTGATATCACTCCTATGACTCATCTAGGAACATTTTACAAAATTAAAAGTGGTTTATAAATGCCTGCTCTGGTCAACCCAATGTCTCTGCCTGCTCCTGCCCCACCGACCTCATCTCCACCTGTCTGGACTCCATTTTCTCCCCCTTGGTCAAGGAATTCCCTACCTACATCTGTGGCAGCACCCACGCCCCCCACCTCTTCCAGAACTTCCAATTCCCCAGTCCCCAACACCTCATTTCCACCATGGACATCCAGTCCCTATACAACTTCATTCCCCATGCAGATGGCCTAAAGGCCTTCAGCTTCTTCCTGTCCCACAGGCCCGACCAGTCCCCCTCCACCAACACCCTCATCCACCTAGCCGAACTCGTCCTCACCCTCAACAACTTCTCTTTCGATTCTTCCCACTTCCTACAGACAAAGGGGGTGGCCATGGGTACCTGCATGGGCCCAAGCTATGCCTGCCTCTTTGTTGGTTACGTGGAACAGCCCCTCTTCCGCACCTACACTGGCCCCAAACCCCACCTCTTCCTCAGTTACATTGATGACTGTATCGGTGCCACCTCTTGCTCCCAAGAGGAGCTCGAACAGTTCATCCACTTCACCAACACTTTCCACCCCAACCTCAAGTTCATCTGGACCATCTCCAACACATCCCTCCCCTTCCTGGACCTCTCTGTCTCCATCTCAGACAACACCCTAGAAACCGATATCCATTTCAAGCCCACCGACTCCCACAGCTACCTGGAATAACCTCCTCCCACCCACCATCCTGCAGAAATTCCATCCCCTATTCCCAATTCCCAGGATGAGGCATTCCACTCCCATACATCCCAGATATCCTCGTTCTTCAAGGACCGCAACATCCCCACGACAGTGGTCAAGAATTCCCTCGGCCGCGTCTCCCACATTTCCCACAACTCATCCCTCACACCCTGTCCCCACAATAACTTCCAAAAGAGAATCCCCCTTGTCCTCACATACCGCCCCACCAACCTCCAGATACAACGCATCATCCTCTGATACTTCCGCCATCTACAATCCGACCCTACCACCAAGACATTTTTCCATCCTCAACCTTGTTTGCCTTCCAGAAAGACCACTCTCTCCGGGACTCCCTTGTCTGCTCCACATTGCCCTCCAACCCCACCACACCGGCACTTTCCCTTGCAACCGCAGGAAGTGCTACACTTGCCACCATACCTCCTGCCTCACCCCCATTCCAGGCCCCAAGAAGACCTTCCACATCAAGCAAATGTTCTCCTGCACATCCGCCAATGTGGTATACTGCATCCGCTGTACCTGTTGTGGCTTCTCTACATCAGGGAAACCAAGTGGAGGCTTGGGGACCGCTTTGTAGAACACCAACGCTCGGTTCGCAATAAACAACTGCACCTCCCAATCGTGAACAATTTTAACTCACCCTCCCATTCTCTAGACGACATGTCCATCCTGGGCCTCCTGCAGTGCCATAATGATGCCACCAGAAGGTTGCAGGAACAGCAACTCATGTTCCGCTTGGGAACCCTGCAGCCCAATAGTATCAATGTGTATTTCACAAGCTTCAAAATCTCCACTCCGCCTACTGCATCCCAAAACCAGCCCAGCTCATTCCCCCACCTCCCTAACCTGCTCTTCATCTCACCTATTCTCTCCTCCGACCTCAAGCCGCGCCTCCATTTCCTACCCCCTAACCTCATCCCGCCCCCTTGACCTGTCCATCCTCCGCGGACTGACCTATCCCCTCCCCACCTCCCCACCTATACTCACCTCTACTGGCTCCATGCCAGCCCCTTTAAATTGTCTGTCTCCTCTCCACATATCTTCTCCTCTATCATCCTTCGATCCGCCTCCCCCTCTCTCGCTATTTATTTCAGAACCGTCTCCCCATCCCCCTTTTCTGATGAAGGGTCCAGGCCCGAAACGTCAACTTTTGTGCTCCTAAGGTGCTGCTTGGCCTGCTGTGCTCATCCAGCTCCACACTTTCTTATCTCTATAAATGCAAATTGCTGTTGAAACTACAGGAGGATGAGACTGATGGGATTACTCTTTGACAGGAACAATTTAGGCACAATGGGCTGAACGGTCTCTTTATGTCCAATGCGATTCTAATGTTCATCTATTAGAATAATTCCTCCTACAAATAGTTGATATTAAAAACGATTTTCCTGTCAGTACAACTGCGTGTTATGGATTTCCTGCACAATAGAAGAAACTTGTTGGAGTGAATTTTATGTGTTCAGAGCTCTACATGATCTTTCTCTCCATTAATTTAAATGAATGGGAAATTTAAAGACTCAACTTGTGCAATTCTTTGAACTGTCCTCAGTCTGCTGTGCCAATGGTGTCGCATGAAAACCTTCCCCATTTGAAAATATGTACCGAATTTCAGTACAGATTCCAGCATCTGCAGTAATTTGCCCCTATTTTATGTACTTACACTGCCTTGGTCTGACAGCAAATTACACGCCCTCGAAGAAAATGATTCCAGCTTCATAGTCAAAGCTGGCATTGCACTTGGAGAAATGACACCACTTGCTGACAGATTTTTCATTTACTGATCAGCAAACCTTTAATAGGTAATGCAAGAACTTACACTTCTAGACTGCACTATAACTAACTCAAGTTGTGAAGTGGTAGAATTTTAAACCAAGGCTTCATTTGTCCTCTTAAGTGAACATAAATGATCCCATGACGAGATATTGAGATAGAAATCATTGAATTCTACCTGGCGACCCAGCCAATATTAATCTGAAAACAAACATCACGAAATAAAGGTCTGATCATTGTCATATTGTTGTTTGTAGCACCATATTGAGCCATATTTCTTGCCTTCCAACAGTGACTACACTTTAAAATTATTCCAACGGTTGTAAAGTACTTTGAGCTCAGAAAAACAGTACTATACATAAATGCAAATTTTACGTTTATTTTTACTTACATATCCCAACCCACTATCTAATCAGTACATTTTGTGCTGGTGTTTACTTTACCTGGACTTCACCTGATAAAGGAGCATCAGTCGAAAGCATGTGATTTCGAATAAACCTGTTGGACAATGACCTGGTGTCATGTGACTTTTAAAAATATGTCTAGCAGCTTAGTAAAGGAAATATGTGCAACAGAGATCTATACTTGCTTAATGCAATATTTAGACTATTTGCCTGCACTTACCTGTAATCAGAAACATTTCAGCAAGTGTCGTTGGATACTCAGTAACAGCAAAACATCTATCTAATGTCACTGAGTGAACATAGGGTGAAACTAGAAACTGTAAACCTACTAATTGTTAGATAAACTTAATGTCCATAAATATGAATTAAGAGTGATTGCAGGACTCGTAAGGAGATAACAAACTGAAAGCTTTCACCTTAAACTGCAACATCGAATTTTATCTGATTTGCTATCAAGTAAATCATTGTATCTTTTTACAAAAACACTTAATATAAAAGAAAGCGTAAAATAGAATTGAAGGAGAAAACGGTGGACCCAGCTGTCAGTCAGACAACATCTGTGGAGATAGAAGTAAAGTTATTAAACTGATTAAGGATAGTGTTGTCTGATAGTATTTTGCAGTACCAGTGTTGCTAGAACTCAGTAGCTCTTGGAACTGCAAGCATCCCATGAAGAAGATCAATGTCAAATGTTGGCTTTTTTTTGGGCACAGAGGGATCGGGCAGCCTAGGGAGAGGGAAAAGGGGTCAAGATGGAGGTGGGTTTTGGGGTGAGATGGGGAGGAGCAAAGGGGGATATAATCTAAGGACAGGAGGACTCAATGTGTACAAGCCAGACCAGGTTCCTTTCCTAAGAAGACATTAGTAACCAGGTGGGCTTTTACCCCAACAATTGACAATGGTTTCATGGTCATCATGAAACATCCAGGTTTTTTTTTCCAAAGTGAATTCAATTCTGCCATAGGCCATGGCAGGATTTGAACACGTGTCCCAGTCCATTATTTGAGTTTCTGGATTAATAACCTAGCCTCCCCACTCACTCCTGGGGACTATGTGTTTGTTTTTCCCTATCACATTCCTGCTGTAAGTAGGCTTCCCTTGTGAGATTTTTCATGTTTTCTTCCACCTTGCTGTTCTGCTGTAAATATTTACACCTCATCTGGGCATTTTTCTACTTGCGCCATCATCACTTGCTTTTACCTTGCACTACCATTTCTTTGTCATCAAACCACTCCAGCTCTCCTGATGCTCTCTCACACACCTCTCTTTTAATTACTCCCCTGAACCCCTCTTCCATGGCTCTGTAATTGAATAGAGCTGTTCATCTCACTAACATCCTGAAAAGTCATCAGTCAGAAAGCGTAACTCCCTTTCAATTCCTGTAGATGCTTTCTGAACCTATTGAACTTTTCCAACATTCTTTCACTTCGCTTTAATGTTGCACTTCAGAATCCGCAATATTTTGCTTTATGTAAAGTGAAGAAGACAAGCTAATACAGTCAAATCCCTGGACAAGCAGCAGTGTTGTTTGCAGCTATAAAAATATGGTTTATGTATTTAGAGAAATAGAAAATCCTTTCATGGATGGAAACACAGCTGAGCAGGTTTTCAATGACGTTTAGAGATTATACAAACTAATCCTCAGCAATGAAATGTGTGTGATTTGGAAAACCTGACTAACATTTTCCATTGAGAATAAGTTTCTAAATATAAAGAAGATATGTTCAGCCAAGAGCAAGCAGACATGATGAATAGAGAAGAATTTAGATTTTCAGTAAAACATACTGAAAACATTCAGCAGTGGAGTTTCTACTTGCTACAACCATATAATACAGCTGCAATCCACCAAGCCAGTAGAAAATAAGCCTTAGAATTTATACAAAGGTGAGCTACAAGCATACAAAATCAGTGGTGGAAATGAGCTTAACATCTCTGCTCACTCCCCTCCCATTCTGCTAAATTTCCATCTAGCCTCATAGTCATGTAGTGCCCTTGGGTAAGTGAAAAACCAGAGAGAATTTGGAATATTTAATTCTGATTTTAACTCTGCTTAAGGGTATAGGTTTTGAGTGAATTAAAGTCAGGTTCAAAGCATCAAGTGTAATACTCTCATCTCTGAGACAGAAGCTTGTTGATTCATGCCCTGTGTTAAAATCTGAATTCAAAAATCAAATGCGGTTTGGAGGGAATGCTGCACTGTCGGAGGTGCTGCCTTTGGAGAAGACATCACCCTAAAACTTGGTCTGGCATCTCAGGTGGATGATAAGATCCCACAGCATGATTTGGTCAAGAGTAGGATACTGCTTAGTTCAGTAGTAATGGATTGTGCAGATAATAATTGTGTAACTGATAAGCTGACATCGGCACAGCAGAAAAGAAAAACAGGGCACATAATGGATGATCTTGTACACTATGCGAGAGAGCAGCCTGGAATGAATAGCTGTAGATAAAGTGTGTTAGACTATACGAAGGAGTGACAGAGCCTTACTCTAAGATAAATAGGTAACCTTCACTAGGAGTATACATGTGAACATGCACAGCCAAGCATTACTCAGGAAAAGCATCTAACAATGCTCATAGCACTGTTAACCTGATGTTTGAAATAAAGCAAATGTTATCTTGGCCAGTATTTTTCCCAGAATCCACATCATTAAAACAGATTATCTGGTCAGTGTTGTATGGCTGTTTGGAAGAGATTGTTCTGTGCACTGCTGGTTATAACAGCAACCACACTTCAAAGCTGCTATTCCAATGGCTCCAAAGCACTTAAGATGTCCCATGGGCACAAAGGTGCAGAAAAACAAACATTTCTTTTTGTTTCAAGAAAATCTCTCTAATCTTTCAAGTGATCAAAGTTATGGAGCTCAAGATTGATTTACAAAAGTACTTCCCTTCCACAGGATGCAATCTCTGTCCAATCTGGATCTGATCCAGGTCCATTTGGAAAGTTAGCATCACCACAGCCAGAAATTTATTCCAGAGGCTCATAATTCCCTCAAAAAAGATACCAAAATCATAAGTCCATAGCTTTTATATAACCATTTAGTTCAAGATTCAATTTCTCCTTCAAAACTAGCCATATTAGTGCACTGGTTCAGGAAGGCTCTCTAAATTGACCTGAGTTCCTTTGTGTAGAGGGCACATTCTAAAAATTTATTTTTATCAAAATATGTTTTAATGTATAAACTCCAGGCCAGTGAAATTATTAAATGGTTCTGTGTAGCTTCTGCTAAAAGTAAGTAATTTAATCAGATTGCTCTCAAGTGGAGAACAGGACATCTTTATTAAAAATACATATTGTTGGTGATAAACCATTTCCAGCTGTACTAAAGACACTGTGCCAGGTTTGTGCCCTTAAATACAGGAAGAAATGTTTTTAACAGTAAGATATGCAAGTCAATAATTATGTCCTAGTGCGGTAATTGCATTAGTTCATAGAGGATTTTACGTTTGTGATAATGCAAATACATTTTAGCAGAAGCTTGAACTGTAGGTGCAATTGTGAGTGCATTTGAAGCGCAATTTGCTGAAACAGTCCAGAATGGAAACAATACCCTATAACTCCCTCTTTCCTGAGCATAAAACTTGAATAATTATAAAAAGAGCAAATAAAGCGGGAAAACTCAACAGATCAGAGTTCTTAAGAAAGGTCCTCGACTTGAAACATGCAAGGTAGGGACAAAATCCCAATCAGTTTATAGACATACCCTGGACTTAAAACCCTCAGAAGGCATAAATTGTGGAAAATACATTGGATTAAATTCACTGAACTTTTGGGACTCCAGAAACCATGGGCTGCAACTGAGCCAGGAAAAGGCTGGCTCAGACACACTGGGAAATACACAAATCCATGGGCAGATGTCTGGAACAGGGGTTAGTTTGCAGAAACTACTTGAAGATGTCATTCATGCCCCAGCCTAAACAGTGGAAGCCAGATTGCAAGAAACAACTTCAGAGATAGTAGGAACTGTTGATGCTGGAGAATCTGAGATAACAAGGTGTAGAGATAACAAGGTGTGGAGCTGGATGAACACAGCAGGCCAAGCAGCATCTTAGGAACACAAAAGCTGACGTTTCAGGCCGAGACCCTTCATCAGAAAAGGCCGAGGGGGAGAGGGTTCTGAAATAAATGGGGGGAGGGTGCCGATCGAAGATGAATAGCGGAGACAAGAGAGCTGCAGTGGGAGAGAGATCCCCTGAAGTTTGCCTGGAGGGAGGAGGGTAACTTCTTCAGGTTAACCTGAAGAACCCTCATTTATTTCAGAACCCTCTTCCACTCCCCCTTTACTGATAAGGGTCTTGGCCCGAAACATCATCTTTTGTGCTCCTAAGATGCTGCTTGGCCTGCTGTGTTCATCCAGCTCCACACTTTGTTAACAAGGTGTAGAGCTCAATGGTCACAGCAGGCAAAGCAGCATCGGAGGAGCAGGAAAGCTGATGTTTCAGGTCTAGACCTTTCTTTAGAAAGGTGCACATTCCACACCCTTCAACCACTTCAGGCCTTCTGGAGCCTGCAGAGGTACAAAGCCATCCAATTTTCCAGCCAGTACTCAGGGACAAAAATGCTGAACATTGCACACCATTGTGCTGCATGCAAGCCTGTTCCATCTATGAATGTAAAGGCTTTTATACCGTTCAAACCTGAATGAATACCCACCCAAGGGAAATACTGGGCATTCCAAAACCATTAAAACCATTCACGTCAATTGAAAAACCATTCACACCTACACCAGCGATCAGGAAGCTCGTCCAGCCCTGGGAGGAGGCATAATAGCTCATCCAATTTGGTGGGAGATCAGGGGGCCTACAGTTGGGGACAATTGTAGACCCTGAACGCAGCACAGCACGGAAAAGAGAAGGAAAGAGAAACAGAGTGAGTGTGTGAATGATACTAGCTCTGTGAGTGAGTGTGTGATACCAGCACTGTGATAGCAGCACTGTGTGCGTGTGTGTGTGTGTGTGTGTGTGTGTGTGTGTGTGTGTGTGTGTGTGTGTGTGTGTGTGTGTGTGTGTGTGTGAGATACCAGCACTGTGATGCCAACCCTGTGAGTGTGTGTGTGTGTGATACCAGTCCTGAGATAACAGACCTATGAGTATGTGTGTTTGTGATACCAGCTCTGTGTATGACTGTGCGTGTGATATCAGCCCTGTGAGTGTGTGTGCGATACCAGCCCTGTGATACCAGCCCTGTGATGCTAGCACTATGATGCCAACCCTGTGAGTGTGTGCATGCAATACCAGCCCTGTGATGCCAGCAATGTGATACTGGCACTGTACCAGCAATGTGATCCCAGTCCTGAGATACCAGCAATGCACCCTGATTCCAACATGGTGTGTGCTCTGAGGTGGGCTCTGCGAGGACAGTGTGAGAGTCTGAGCGAGAAGCAGGGAAGGAAAGCAGCCCTTATAAACGCCAAACACCAGCAGCTACCTATGATCCTCTACTCGACGTCCAGAGGCAACCGAAGGCATCCAGAGACACAAGACACCACTGGGGCAACACCAACAACACCCACCACTCTCCAAGGCAACAACCCATTCGCAAGGTGCACCAGAAAAGAAAGAAAACCCAGGATAGTCACTAGTTTGGTCCCATGCATCTAACCACATCAGTGGACACCACCAGATGGGCTGTAACCGGTACTTATGGCCCTTCATAGAGGCCCAGCTACGGCAAAAGACTATAGACAAGAGGCAGTTAAAATCACATTTTCATACGGGTGAGCCTATGGTCACCGAGACTCTAACCTAGCTAGGCTAGCCTTAGACAGGGCAAGATGGGGTTCGGGGCTAATGATGTGGGGCACCCCTCAGGAAGGGAAGTGGAATAGGACTCCTGATCAGCAGATTCTCTCTCATTCGCTCTCTCTCTCTCTTTGCTAGCACAAGAAACCGACATCCACTGTAACTATTTACTCTTTATATCAGGTCTTGGCTATCAGGCTCAAGTGAGGGTCAAGCTAACTGGGAGACAGGTCTCAGTCAGAGAGAGGTGGGTTTTTTGATATTCACTTTCCTGTTTTCTGTAAATATATTCAATTTGCTTGTCTGTTCAATAATCAGTGTTTTCGTCGCTTCTGAAACATCTGTCTCCTGTGTTTTCCACCGCACCACATTCCACTGCATAAGCCCAGTGTCAGAACCAGGGAGCTGGTGAACAGTAAACCATACAAACATTAACTCTATTTCTCTCTACAGATGCTGCCTGACCTATTGGGTTTGGCCAGGTGATTTTGTTCTTATTTCAGATTACCAGAATTTGCTTTTTATTAGTAGGATATTAAAAGTCTTCTATAATTGGCAATTTCATTCATACATGTGTGTGGGACAAACAAAAAGATCTAGCAGATTCTTTATTGCTACCCACTGAGTACCACAATCATGGTCACACAGTCATCTGGGAAATATTTTCATTTCGGAGATGTGATTAGTTCCAGGAGTACCTGGTAAAAGCAATTTGATTGTTCACTTTCAACTCTGACTGAACACATTGACTACACATTTCCATAAGGAGCTGCGCATGCTTTCTTGCTCCAATTTCAATCAAGCATTCAATGGAAGCCCCAGTGATGTAGATTTAATGGTATTGTCTAACCTTTTCCTGGATTCTCACTGATGCCCCACTTAAGTCATAGCAGGAGATTGGAAGATCGTTGTAAAGATTTAGGAGCATTTTGTCCAGGCTTGAAGTAAGTAAACAGATCAATAAATTTCAGACCACGACATTCCCTCTGAAATGTAGGCCATTCAACATTCTTGAGTAGTTATTCTGACTAACAGCTGTATCAAGGGCTAAGATTCAGGCCTGGAGAGTAATAGTTTTGCTGGTATTTTGATATTTCAGAAACAATAGTAAAGTTTGTAAATTAAGGAAATTGCTGTTTGATTTGAATGCCATTCATTTATTTGATAAGTACGGACAAAATTTGCACGTATCTTGTTTTATAAAGTATATATTCAGCAGCCTCCTAAAATAATGAGAATATGTTAGAGTGCAAACTGCTTTTAGCGGACAAGCAATGATTTCAAGCAGGTAAAGGTATATTCAAAGATATAGAATAAGTGAGAAAGAAAGAAACAAGTAAAGACAAAGATACAAGCAAAACAGAGAAAATTAGGAGAGTAAAATAAAGAGAAAGAAGAAAAAGGAACAAAGCTGACTTGTGTCCATCTAGCAGAGCCTGACAACATTCTAAACTGTTTAAGTGTAAATATTGCAGCATTGGAAACTCAACAGTGAGCTAACAGCAAGGGCCCACAAACACTTATGATCAAATCATTTGCTTTCACTTTTTCAGTGTTGCTTAGACATCATGGAATACTCCTGTGCTCTTCTTTAAAAAGTAACCCATAAATTATTATGACTCCCTAAGGGGACTGTTAATGTAACATCCAATTCAAGAGATGGCATTACCAGCAGCAAAGAGCTCCCTCAAATTCTGAACTGGAGGATTAACCAGGATGTTGTGCATAAGTCTCTGGAATGGGAGTTAAACCCTCAGTCTTGTGACTCAAAGGTAACAGTGTTCCCTACTGACTTATATCTGACACCGAATCAGAATAATGTCTGATCATTGAGATCAATTACAGTAATTAATTCTAATTATTTGGAAATCCAAAATATGATAGTGTGTTGTTTATTCAGATGTCCAATGTTGTCTGTAAGAACTTGCTTCAATATGTTTAATGATAAAGCTGAAACTCTTGTGGTAGTACAATTCATTGAAGTCCACCTTAATGCTTTTTAAACAGCCTTTGCACCACCAAAATTACTAACCAAGCCAGTCAGGACTGCTGTTTTTCAATATGAGCCACTAAGACTGTGTTAAAAGTTCAGTGTTAATCTTCTTTGTCCATTATGTTTGTAGAAAAACAGTTTAAATTTCTGCTTGGTTTTTCTTCAGCCTTTTTTACCAATATTCTTAATGCCCTCATATTTGTGTGACAAAATTCATTTGCATTTTACTCCAACTAAATAAGCCATTTTAATTGAGCTTATGACATGTTTATTGTTTTAAATAAAGAACAAAGAAAATTACAGGAACAGGCCCTTCGGCCATCCAAGCCTGCGCCGATCCACATGTTCTATCTAAACCTGTCACCTATTTTCCAAGGATCTGTATCCCTCTGCTCCCTGCCCATTCATGTATCTGTCTAGTTCCAACTTAAATGATGCTGTCATGCCAACCTCTACCACCTCCGTTGGCAACGCGTTCCACGCACCCACCACCTGCTGCGTAAAGAACCTTCCTCGCATAACTCCCTTAAAATTTTCCACTCTCACCTTGAAATCATGGCTTGTAGCAATTGAGTCCCCCACTCTTGGAAAAAGCTTCATGCTATCTACCATGTCGATACCTCTCATGATTTTGTAGACCTCAATCAGGTTGCCCTGAACCTCCGTCTTTCTAATGTAAATAATCCTAATCTACTCAATCTCTCTTCATAGCTAGCGTCCATCCTGGTGATCCTCCTGTGCACCCTCTCCAAAGCAACCACATCCTTTTGGTAATGTGGGGACCAGAATTGTATGCAGGATTCCAAATGTGGTCAATCCAAAGTCCTAAACTAATCCCAGAGTGAATCAATTGTTTGATCAATAAATCATTATTATTAATATGGCAGTGATGGGATTGCATCATATTGATGATACCTGTAAGGCTTAAACAATCAGCAAGCGAGTAAGTCTACAGGTGAAATACGTGATTGACAATCATAAATCAGGTTAAAGTGCATGACACACCCTTTGAAATCTCAGAGCATTGGAGAATATTTAAAACACAGATTGCTGTAAAGCAGTCAAATCTCTATTGCGAGGTCATTTTAACTCACTTGAGAAAGACAAGTGATCAGACGTATGCTGGATCAATAGCAAGCAAGGAAGGTCGAAGGAACATTATCAGAGTGTCTGCAAAATTCTTTTGTTTAAATTGGAATGCAGCAGACCTCCAAACAGAATTCAGAACATTTAAACAATATTCAGAGTGTTGGTTTCTAAATGTTGGTATCTCCAAAGAGAGCAATAAGATTTGAGGAATGAAGGTCTGCATAGACAGCACGCAGCAGATTATTTTCTGAGGAACTGAAAGATCCCCAAAAGATAAGGAAAACGTCAGAAAACTCATTCAAACTCAGATTACGCATCTGTATTAATTATCGAGAGTTCATGTCACCTAGACAGAAAATTGTAGAATCTGTAGACCAATATGCGAGGACATTGCAGAGAAGAGTGCTCATTATGTGACTGATAGGGGAGCTAGCCATCGGAACTATTGAGTTAGTTATTGCATTCAAATCCAAGGGAAATTTCCAGAAATGTTTATTAGATTAACCAAAGACTAGCATTGAAGAGCTACTGAAGGATGAAGAGAAGTGCAAATTTATCCTTACAAGTCAATGGGTAACATAATCAATGTTCTTCTAAGCTGTGCAGTCACGAGACTAATTGGTATGTCACAGCTGGCTTCTGCTTGCTACACATGGATCTTAGAGCTTCCTAAATCAGCAGGAAAACAAAGAGGGATCATTGGACATAATCACTAGAGCACGAAGGAAATGCCAGGCTTTTAATCAATCTAACAAGGTATGTGGCATAAAGGGCCATTGGAACAGGAAGTACACTCGAGCAAAGGTTGGTGGCTTCAATTACTATTTTTGTACTGACCCAAACAGACTGTGCACAAGGAGTATACTCAAACTACTATAAAGACCACATCACATGTTCTACAGGTGTATATATGAAGCGATCAACAAACCTGAATACATGACGAGTCTGAAAGTGACAAACACAGATCTTGCACTGTGAATCACATGGAAAACAATAATGTCTTCACACCAAATATATTCAAATTATTGTTCCTAGAAAACTGGTGATTATTTGTTATTAGCTAACACTGACATGGAGCAAGTGCTAATATACTCCTCGGAGTTCTAAAAAATCATGTACCACAGACATGGGAATGATGATGAAACCTACAATTGTAAAACTTTCAGCATAGAATAGTCCACATGAAAAATCAATGTTACTGGACTGCATTAATCTGCCCAGATGATTTAAAATGTACACACTGCTAGATCAGCAACTGCAGGTACACAAATATGCTTTTAACTTACACAGTCACAATCCATGGAATCAGTCAGACATTAGACACCTCGCAGAAACAGCAGCACTTTATCAATGTAAGACAACAAGACCATAAGACAAAGGAGCAGAAATTAGGTCATTCAGCCAATCGGGTCTGTTCTGCCATTCAATCATGGCTGATAAGTTTCTTAACCTCATTCTCCTGCTTTCTCCCCATAACCCTTAATCCCCATTGACAATCAAGAGCCTATCTCTCTCCATTTTAAAGGTACCCAATGACTTGGCCTCCACAGCCTTCTGTGGCAGTGAATTCCATAGATTCACCACTCTCTGGCTAAAGGCATTTCTCCTTATCTCCGTTCTAAAAGGCCTTCCTTTACTTTTAAGGGTGTGCCCTTGGTCCTAGTCTCTCCTACCAATGGAAGCATCTTCCCAGCACCCACTCTGTCCAGGCCATTCAGTACTCTGTGAGTTTCAATTAGATCCCCCCTCATCCTTCTAAACTCCATGGATTATAGACCCAGAGTCCTCAAACATTCTACGTTTGTTAAGCTTTTCATTCCTGGGACCATTCTTGTGGACCTCCTCTGAACCCACTCCAGGGCCAGTATATCTTTCTTGAGATATAGGGACCAAAACTGCATGCAATACTCAAAATGTGGCCTGACCACGACTTTATAGAGCCTCAGAAGTATATCCATGCTTTTATATTCAGGTTCTCTCAAAATAAATTCCAAAGTTGAATTTGCCTTCCTAACTACTGAATCCACCTGCAAGTTTACCTTGAGAGAATCCTGGACTAGAACTCATAATTCTTTGCATTAAATTCCATCACTTGATCATCCTTTCCACTATGCTGTGTATGTCTTCATCAAATTTATCAAATCCCTCCATATTCCCATCCTCTACTGTATAAAATGCCTTTTCAATTTGCTCTAACACCATGGACAGATTATGCCTGAAATCTTACACTGTGATTAATTTGTTTCAATTCTACTCTTAAAGTAACAACTGCTGTTTATAGAGCAAATTGTACATGATATAGCTACAGATTCATCCTACTTAATGTTACTGCTCTCACTATAAAAGCCTTCAATGAGGTAAAAGATTGATCTCATAATGCATTACCCCAAATAGTGGTAAAGTTAGTGTTTGATGATATTGCAGAACAGATAATATACAGTTTGAACACTTCTCATGGCTCTTATTTCAATGAGGCAAATTACATTGAAGAGTTTGGGAGATGTGTAAAATGAAGAACCAAAGTAATCCCTGTTATATAATTACTAAAAAAAATTAACTCCTTTCAAAGTGTGTTAGAAAATTGTAGAGGTCTTTGGTAAGATGCTAGAAGCTAAATGACTGAGAGATTTAAGAGAACGTTCGAAGCTGTAATGGGATCTAGTATAGATCTCAATTGAAGCTGAAACCAAATGAGCAAAATGGGCTCTGTATCCACATAGCACTTTTTACCTGTAGGGATTTAATCCAATAAATTCTGTAAATATAAGAGAGATTACATGTGGGATTGAACTTGCTTCTTAAGCACACATCTTATCTGTCAGTTAATTTGGTTGCAATGCGTACCTAAAGTTACTCCCACTGTTGATTGGCTCTGTCCCCCAACAGACATCAAAGTAAAAAGCACAAAACCACATAGGAACAGGCCATTCAGCCATCCAAGCCTGCACTGACACATTTGCCCTTCCATACCAAAACTGTCTTCACTTAAGGATCTGTATCCCCCTATTCCATTCATATATGTATTCATCCAGCTGTTTCTTAAATGCTGCTATTATATCTGCTTCCACTACCTTCTCTGGCAATGCATTCCAGGTACTCATCACCCCTTATGTGGAAAAATTGCCTTGCACATCTCTATTAAACTTCCCCCTGCCGCTGCTTCTTGAACCTGTGTGCTCTAATACTTGACCCTGCCTGGAAAAAAGCTTCATGCTTCCCACCCTATCGATGCTATTCACAATCTTATTAACTTCTATCAGGTCGCCTCTCAACCTCCTGCGTTCCAGTGCAAACAAACACAGTCTATCCAAGATAACAAATTGTGAAGCTGGATGAACACAGCAGGCCAAGCAGCATCTCAGAAGCACAAAAGCTGATGTTTCGGGCCTAGACCCTTCATCAAGCTAGGCCCGAAATGTCAGCTTTTGTGCTCCTGAGATGCTGCCTGGCCTGCTGTGTTCGTCCAGCTTCACACTTTGTTATCTTGGATTCTCCAGCATCTGCAGTTCCCATTATCTCTGATCACAGTCTATCCAACCTTTCCTCATAGCTAAAATCCCCCATACTAGGCACCATCTTGGTAAAGTCTTTCCATGCTGTCTCTAAACTATTCACATCTTCCTGGTCATGTGGTGACCAGAATCATATGCAATATTCCAAGTGTAGCCTAATTAAAGTTCTATAAAGCTGCAGCGTAACCTTATACTCAATAGCCCTTCCAATGAAGGCAAGCATGTCATAAGCCTTTTTTACTACCTTATCTACCTGCGCTGCTACCTTCAGTGATCTGCAGACCTACACACTCAGATCCCTCTGCATATCAATACTTCTAAAGCAACAAAAATCACGGTGGCTTGCACTGTATCCCAATAGCACAGAAATCTGGCCCCCAGCAGCTTACTAGGATTTCTTCAGCCCTGTCCAACAGGAATGGCAGCAGTTCTATAATGCATGATCCCACTGTCCTGTCTCAGTGAACAGGATTCCTCCTCCAACCAGTGTCACCCTGCCAAAGCTACTGCTGTCACCTGTCAGGCAGCTAGTCCAGGCTTGCAGCCAAGAGGATGCAATCTGAAACTGAACCTTCTAGAGCTAGAGATACTTGCAGTTATCCTCTAATCCCTTACGGAAAGACCACCATTTGTGCTGCACCCATCGAGATTACATTGTGTTAGTGCACTAGGAAAGATTTCAGAGAAACTGTCCTCACTGAAGCATGGTTATCTCATATTGTGAGGTGGTGGTAGCACTATTCCTCCTTGAACTCCTTGTGCAGTTATTACATCTTGCTGAGGATCCTTCAGGTGCTCCTAACTTGCTCTCTTCTAGGGCGTTATTTTCACCAACTGTTGCCTCTTCTCACTTCCCTGTAACATTATATTGGAATTCCAACTATTGCATCCCTGCCTTGGAGCGACTGGTTTGTACAGAAACAATCAAGTCAGCGCAAATCCCCCCATCACCAGCCACTCCTTGTAGACTTTTTAACTATGAAGAGCTCTAGACAGCACTGTGCCGCATACAACAGCAGTTACAACCTGGAGAACGCAATCAACAAACAACCTGCAGACTATTTCTTTAAATAGAACTGTATTTTTAGGGGTAGAAGGAGTTCTTCTTGCTGAAAAAAAAATATGTTCAGCTATGCCTGATTAAGAGAAGGTGTGAGCTGGGAAACTGAGCTCCAAATTGACGCTGATGGCAGCAAATCAATCTTAGGCGCTGATGTGTGTCACGATGTGCCTGTTTTGCACAATTGCGACATGTGTGTTAATGTCCTCGCCAATGATGGTGTTAGCATGACTCACACCACAAGTGTGCACACTTGCTGCCATTGCCATGTTGGATATTTAAGGCATTGCATATCTGTTGTTTTTTATGTTAACGAAGTGGATAGAAACTCACTACTTGAAGATTAAAGAAACAGATTTGTTGGTTTGTCTCCAGTATTCCACACTTCACAGTCTGTGCGTATGTGTAGATGCAACGTCACTGTGAAATTAGCAGATGGTAACCCATGGCTTGTTATTCACGTGTTACTGCTTAACATAGATGGGATATAAGCCTGGAGGTGACAACGCATGACGTTAGTCAACAAGTACCTTACCCTCATTACATCCTTGGTTCAAACATGGACAAAAGAGCTGAATTCTAGAGGTGAAGATGTAGTGACAGCCCTTGACATCAAGGTCACATTTGACTGGGTGTGGCATCAAGTAACCCTAGCAAAACTCGAATCAATGGGTATCAGGGGGTTTTCAAACTCCCTGCTGGTTGGAATCAGACTTAACATGTAGGAAGATGATTGAGGTGTTGGAGATCAGTCATCTTGGCTCCAGAACATCTCTGCAGGATCACAGGAACAGGAGAAGGCCATTAGGCCCCTTGCACTTGGTCCACCATTCAATGAGGCCATGGCTGGCCTTTGGCCTAATTCCATAAACATGCCTTTAGCACATATCCCTTAAAACTTTTGCTTAACAAAAAAAAATTGTCTACATCAGATTTAAAATTACCAACTGATCCAGAATCAAACCCCATTATGGAACAGAATTCCAAACATCTACCAGCCTTTCTGTGCAGAAGTGCTTCCTAAAATCTCTCCTGAATGGTTTAGTCCTAATTCTCAGTCAATGCCCTGATAGTTCTAGAATCCCCCACCAGAGGAAATTGCTCATCTTTATCTATCCTGCCTTTTCCTGTTAATATCTTGAAGGCCTCAATTATATCACCCCTTAGCATTCACTCAGTAAACGTGGCTGCAGATTGTTCCAAATGCTTTATCTTTTGGACTGACGTGCTGGACTCTCCAATATTGAGGATGGGGATATTTGTGGAGCTATCTCCTCAACTGAATCATTTAATTGCCCAACACTATTCACGACTGGATGTGGTAAGTCTTCAGAATTTAGATCTGATCCGTTGGTCGTGAGATCACTTAGGTCTGACTATCACATGCTGCCTATTCTGTTTGACATATTGGAGTTCTGATTCCGCAGACACTGATTCTTCCTGGGATATGGGTTCCACGCACTTTCACACAGCCGCGAAAGAATCTCACAGACCCTGGAGTGTGGATTCCACCAGGGAGAAGAGCGAGGACAGGAGAATAAAGTAGATATGGTGTGAGGTTGGTTGGGGCAGGAGTGGGGTCTATTTGTCAGGCTCAATTCAACAGGAAGGTCACGATCTACTTTGGGCCTTGGGTCCAGCAGTTGGCCTGAGTTAGCATTTAGGTGAGAACGAGACTTGGCAGTAAGCCTGAGTCAGTGATAGACAAGGGGAGGGAGCAGTCCTTCATCTTGTCACAGACGTAGGGCAGGTGAAATCTTTGTAAAGAGAAGGATGGAGACGAGGAGGAGATGAGTGAGTGAGGGCTGAGTGGGAATGTGAAGGTTGGCAGGGCAATTGAGATTTGGGAAAGATTAATGTTTGGTTTTGATGTTTAGTGATTGCTTATGGTATCTGACAGTTTCTGACATCTTTTCCTGGAAACTGATGTTCTTTTCAAAAATGGCAACTGAATGTTACGATGACTGATGAATAAGTAATTCCAAACTATACTTCTGAATGACAACTGATCAGCTAGGCCACATTTGAATGCAAATGACGTCAATATTTTTGAACAAGAAGCTTTCCGCGATTTTTTGGAGGTATTCTGCTGATTTTCTTTTGTTAAATTGCCTAGTTAAAATGCTGAAGTATCATCACTCATAAATATTTGTTAAGCACTTTTATGTTACTGTCACATATGCCATATCCAGGTTATCAAAATCTCTTTGTGATGCGTTTTCCTGTCAAGAATGGGCTTTTGCTGGCAGTTCTGTTTGTCAATATTACAGGAATATCAAATAATTTATATGGAAGGGCCAGATTATTATAAATCTAAATCCTTGTTTATGGTATACATTCATTTGGAATTAGAAACAAACTCACCAGTATAAATGTCCATAAAAGTGCAGTAATTAAATGTTCCACAGATGCAATTCCGAACCAGAACTGATAACTCTCAATATCAGGTTTCAAATCATCTACATGTTTGTCATTTGCATCAACATTTCCTAAGTACCCAAAACAAATTGCAGCATTAATTTTTTTAAAAAGGCAATCACACATGGTGGAATAATTTAATAATTTAGTATTGCATTGGTTCAGAGGTTGGATCAGGGTGCAGGAAATGCTGTCAAAACAAATTTACTTCTGCTCATCCTAATCCAAACTGAAAACATTCTTACAACCTGCTTGTAATAGGAGTTCAGGAATAGAAGCTGCAGATCTGAACAGTCTTCAGAGCATTTCTATTGATGTTCCAATGCCCAAATTTTGCGACTGATAGAAATTAATTTTTGTCCTGACGTAGTTGTGGCACACATTTAGCAGGATGTTCATTCTGGCTTTCCATTGACAGGAGGACTGATTACTGATTGGGACATCTAGGAGGGTGGCCAGTACTTGGAGAAAGTCTGCAGTCCCTTTAAGGAAGTGGAAAGATGAAGTGTCCACTAACAATCAACTTTTATAATTAAACTGAGCATTTATAGAGTCTGCTATATCATGTTTCTTTTCTTAAAATATGATTCATCACATCATTTTGATGGTACAATTACATGCCTCCATCTTATACATTCAACATTCAAATCGTGGGCAGCATGGTATGCAATGCAGGGGATGTTATGTGGTTGCGTCTCCAGTTTTAGGCATCATTTTTGATGTGTTGAGGTTCTGTAACTTGCTGGTATCATTGTTGACGTTGCATTGCCAGTTGGTGATGCCACTGATGTTGTCTTCTGATTTTGCCGGTGGTGTTCTTCAATTTCACTGCTCCCAGTTCAGTTGTAGGTCAGATATGCATTCTGTGCTTTCTCATTTGCTTACCAGTTACAGTCAATGTTGGATGATCATTGAGTCTCTCACCAACAACTTGTGCTGGGTTCTAGCCAGGTTTTCACGTTTGGATCTTGTTCAAGTAGTTTGTCCAAGCAACAGTTCAGGCATGTTTGGTGAAGTGCTGACATGGCATTCACCTGTGTATCAGTGACCTGTTGTTTTGGTTACTCCTGGAGGAAGTAACTTTCTTGGCAGAATTGTCTTATGCTTTTCTTTATCCAGTTGCTGAGACATGCAGAACTGATTGACAATCAGGTGAGATTTGAGTTTTCTTTAGTCTCTCAGTACTCTGTGAGGGATGGGATGTCTTGACTTTCTATAAAACCCGTGTTTCCTTGTGTAATGTGGTGATGACCTTGAGCTGATACTATTCAGGGAATTCTTTAAATTCTCTG
The DNA here is from genome assembly GCF_030684315.1 of Stegostoma tigrinum. Classification (NCBI taxonomy): domain Eukaryota; kingdom Metazoa; phylum Chordata; class Chondrichthyes; order Orectolobiformes; family Stegostomatidae; genus Stegostoma; species Stegostoma tigrinum. The sequence goes on from NC_081363.1 coordinate 27,776,992, forward strand.
GAGTGAATTAAGTTGTATATTAAGCTTCCAGGAATCTCTTGCACAGTGAACACAACTTGTACAGCTGAGATAATTGTCAGAAACCAATGGCTCAAAATGTTAACTCTGCTTTCTTCCCTCAGATGCTGCCACACCAACTGACTTCCACCAGCAATTTCTGTTTAATTTTCAGATCTCCAGCATCCACAATTCTTTGTTTTATTCTTTATGAGCAGATGGCTAAGGGCCTTCTCATGAGATTACATTTTGGGAAGGGGTTAGCACCGCTGCCTCACAGCATCTGGGACCTGAGTTCAATTCCAGCCTAGGGCGTTTCTGCTTACTGTGTAGGTTTGCTGCTGAGATGAGGCATATCAAATTTACCTTGCACGATAAAGGATATAATGATCAAAGTGTCACTTTTTATATGTCGCAAAAGCTCATGAATTGCATGTTAACTTCAGATTACCCTGGAATTGGAAGATGTCTCAAAATCTGAATAACTGGTGAAGTCCGTTGTCTCACATTGCTATGTGTTATTTTCTCCCACTTATAGGATATTTCTGTCAAGTCAAAAAGATGTTTTGCCTGCATAAAGAGGAGTAATGTGTTATATGGGTTTCAGTGCCAGGTATATAGGCCATTCCTCCCAATGATCAGCAAACTCTATCAAACAACATGTTGACATTCTACAGCTGGCAGCAAGCCACTTGCGTAAGACCAGCCTATGCTCGCAAAGTTGAGAAGTCATCAACCATAAGAATGTTCGAAATAACTTATTAAATAATCCGTAGGCATTGCATTACAAACCAGTTTAAGATTTTAAACTTGTCTCACAGTGTGATGAATTTGCACATGCTTGAGTCTACATACACCAATACTTGGGACCGTGTTATATGTACGCAAAGGAACACACATCGCAGATATGTACAGACATTGTTGCATCAATTTTCAAAAATTACGGTCATGGAAACAGTCAGACACTGCTGCGTCGACAGAAATCTATCTGCTTGGTCTGAGAACGAAGATTGACGGTTCACTGTTCTTGCTATCTTACCATTGCCAATTATGGCCCAATCAATCAGCACTCTCTTATCATTCAGTATTAAATAGCATCCTCTTCTTCGAATCTGTTCCTTGCATCCTGGTTCTGATGATTACAAGGTGAAAAGCTTCAACTTCTAGTCTTCTTTTAGCAATGTTTCAGTTCTGTACTGCCAAGCATTTATTTATGTACAGTGTGAATCCTTACATGTCAGATTGACTGTTATTTTAGCCGTAGGACCTGATTCAGTTGGTACCATTTCAGAGTTAAACAGCTTTTCATATATCTCAAGGGTGAAAGAAGTTGCATTCCTGAAGAACTGCGCATATCTGACAAGCATCCCAGACAGCAGCAGATGTCAGGGATTTTCTAATCCTTACATTCATGATTGTAACCAAGGTATTGCACGTTAATGAGCACTGAGGCCAAAGGAAATGTGAATGCATTGTGATACAGCCTGTCATCTACTCATGTTCCTTTGCAAGTAGATGAGAGGGCTATGTGTCCCCGCGTGCAGAGTTACCTTGTAGCATTAACAAGTAAGGTGTCAGTGAGCTGGAACGTGCAGTGATGAAATGCTGGAGTGTATTATCATGTGTTAGTTTGCTATTACAATAATGTTGTGAAGCTGCGGTTTTGCCAATGCTGATGATTATGAATGAGGGCTAGAGTAGACATTGTCCACAGAACATGAAATGACATATTGGTCAATGGGCCTTAAAAGGAAGGCCCACAGAAGCAAACAGCAAGCTGCATTCACTGAATAATTACTCTCCGTGAAAAATAATAACAAGCCCAGTACTTCAAATCTCAAGTTTCAGGTCTATGGAATTAGGCCACAGATCATCTTGAAATGGTAGAAGAGGCTTAAGGGGCTGAATGGCCTTCTCCTGTTCCTATGATGACTTTCAGAAATGCACAGCTTTTAAGCAAGTGCATAGTCAAGGAATGTCAGTTGTTAAAATGCTGAAAGTGGCAGTAATGGGAGGTGTAAATAAACTTTGGGTGGAAGACTGGGACTCATTGGTGTTTAGAAGATTGAAACCTATTAAATTCTGACAAGACTACAGAGAATAAATGCAGGAAGGATATTCCCAAAACCAGAACCAGGGGCCACAGTCCATGGAATATATGGTAGGCCAGTTATAACTGAGACGAAGAGAAATTTCTTCACCCAGACAGTGGTGAGCCTGTGGAATCGATTCCATGGAAAGAGCCTGAGGCCAAAACAGTCAATGCCTTTTATGAAGGTGTTAGATACAGTTCTTAGGGTTAAAGAGATCAATAGTTATGGGGAGAAAATGGGAACGAGGTAGTGAGATCGGCATTCAGGCGCAAACGTGTTGAATGGAGAGCAGGCTCAAAGGGCCAAATGGCCTATTTCTACTCCTGTTTTCTGTGTGTCCATGTTAACCATCCTATCTCTCAAATTGCAGATCCTGGCTATCGAAGCTGACTGCAGCAGACAAACTGAAACAGTAAGAGGCACAGGTAGGGATTTCCTTTTGGTACACCACCAGTGGAGCTGTATAGACATCCACAGTCTATCTGGCTTTCATCTTATGTTGATAGATACTTCCTTGACTGCCACTTCCTGCATTGCACCATCATCCCTTCTGAGATTTAATCAGCCTGCTCTCCGAATAAAAACACAGAACCTTCCCTTTTGTTATTGTTATGCCTTATTCTCCTCAGGCTTCCTGTTGTTCAGTTATTCATTCATGGGATTCACGGGCCAGTATTTATTACCCATCACTGATAGCAAACTTGCTAAGAAAAGGTTACATCTCATCCATAAGCTGTGTCTGATGAAACGTCATGTATCAGAAATGTTAACTCTGTCTCGTTTTCCCAGATGCTGCCAAACCCGCTGAGTGTTTCCACATTTTCAGTTTTCACTTTAAAAAAATGATGCCATCTCTTTTAAGTGGCACAGATCTTTCGCTAAACATTGTAATGTGAGAAAAAATGCAATTGCAAAGTTTAAATGGTTTTTGATGCAGCAGTTCAAACAAATATATTTAAATACTGCTAACTTTGCATCAATTAAATAAAGCTGCAATTTCAATTATTAAACTATTATGTATTTTAAACGGACGTTTCCTGGCCTGTTGATTAAGTCTCATAATTAGCATGGAAAACCATGTTTCCCTTTTTCTACATCTAATAAACTTCTTTGTGCAGGCTTATATTTCAAAAATTAAAGTAATTAACTGCTCCCAAATTGCATTACTGATGCATTTGATTTTTATGATATGCTAATTTCACTATGCAAGATGATATCTTACAGATAGATGGGTTTCAAAATGATTAAATCATTGAACTAATTAAAATCAATCAGAAATTTTTTATCCAGTGTCAGGAGGAAGTAGCGTGGTGTTGTGAGATAAGATACTCTGGAACAGAGCAGAGAAAAATCATAATGATTCAGCCTTTTAAAGACAGTTGAAGATCTGCAAAGTGTACACATTGGAAATGAAAATAAGAAGTGTATGCAGGATAAAGCAAAGAGGAAAGCTGAAAAAGTTCTCATGTTGACAAGTAGACTGGCTAAAATCGTGTCCAAATAATTTTGAAGTAAACAATAAGCAAAAAAGAATGAAAACAGAAAATACTAGAGGGACTGTGCAGGTCTGGCAGCATCTGTGGAGAGAGAGAAACAGTTAATTGATTGGATGTTTAGGTTTTTTGGTGAAGCGATTTTCCTGTCAGGCAAACAGTCATGGCGTGTATTGATGCTTCTCACATAATTGTTCGCTCAGTAATGTGGCAACCTGCCCTTTTGGTGCCTGGTTCAGGTTATTGTATGGCAGATGTGACAGAAGTGCTCACTGCTGCTCCTGGGATATTCATCCTGCTGGCCCCAGCTCCTGATGTCCACTTCCATTGCTCCAAGCCAGGACTCTGCTGTTTCATCATTGCAACCAAGCAAATGACCCAGAAACGGAATCGGCAGTCCTGTTTGTCTGATAGGGACCTGGAGATCTTGGAGGCACAATGGCAAAAGGACAAAGGAGATGATGCCATAAGATACAGCCAGACTGGAGGAAGATAGTCACCCATGGTTGGTGCTCTGCCCAGTGTGGAAATAAATGCACAGTAAGACAGTAATGGGTTAATAGCCTGCTGGGCTCTGCAAGGTTAAGTGAAACCATTCTCCCTCTACTCCCTCACACTCACAAGACTGCCACTACTCACTCTCATATAAAATAAAGAACTGCAGGTGCTGGAAATCCGAAACAAAAGCAAAAATTGCTAGACAGACTCAGCAGGTCCAGCAACATCTGTGGAAAGAAACTGAGCCCATCTGTCTTACCAAGGACATTTCTTTGTGGAGCTGGAGGGACACAGCAGGCAAAGTAGCATCAGAGAAGCAGGAAAATTGACATTCCGGTTCAGGACCCTTCTTCAGAAAAGAAGATTTGATATGATCCATTGGCAAGCTGAAATGGGGCCCATCAAAACTATCCTGCAGAATTATGGTTGCCCCAATCAACCATTACTCATATACACTCACAACTGGATAAGCTGGGATTTCTTTCTCTGGAGCATAGGGGGTTGAGGGATGGCCTTATGTAGTTTTATGGAATCATGAGAGGTATAATAAATAAGGTGAATAGCAAATAGCAAAGGTCTTTTCCCTAGTGTAGGGGAATTCAAAGCTAGAGGGCATAGGTTTAAGGTGAGAGGGGAAAGATTTAAAATGAACCTGAGGGGTAATTTTCTCACACAGCGGGTGGTGAGTAAATGAATGGAATAAATGTTCGAGGCAGGTACAGTTACGACATTTAGACAGGTACATGATTAGGAAAAGTTTAGAAGAATACGGACCAAATGTAGACATATGGAACCAGCTTAGTTTGGGAAACTGGTTGGCATGGATGAGTTGGACCATTTTTGCAATGCATGACTCTATGACTATAACGAGGCCAATGACTGTATTACACCCCACTTGGGAAATTATCAAGCCCCACTATTCCTGAAGTCTGCACAAAAGGTAATGATTTACTCAAAGTATACAATGTCTCCAATTCACCAGAATCAGATTAACAGAAAATACTGCCCTGGTTCTTGTGCTTACCTAAAACTGTTGTTTATGACAAATAGATAAGTTCTAGCTACAGGTAAACAGCTATCTATTACTTGAAACTCTAACCCTGTTTGGAAACCTCTATGCACAAACAAAGAAACATTGGTGTCTTGAGAGGAGGGAAATATATTTGGGAAACACAGTTCAAAAGAACCAGTCCACAGGAGTCAATGAGATGTTCCATTTGCTTCCCAAAATGATCTGTTCTTCCATCTCTATCTCCAGCTTTGTTTGTTTCTTTGTAGGAGGCACAAGGTGATTGGCTAATTACAAACTCTCATCCTTGCTCGTTAATTAAAACTGCTCAAAGCTCATTAGTGGAAGAAAATAATTCACTTTCTACAGGCTTCAAGCACGTTTACAGCAGAGAAATAGTAGACATAAAACCTGCTCTTCCAGCAGTTTGGAAATGTCTCACCCTCTATGGTAAACAAGCAACCTGTTCACCTGCCTGGGAGCCAGTCAGAGGGCTGCCATTAGGCGAATGACTTCCTCTATCTGCAACTGATCACAATTACACAAACCATTCAGCAATCTGTTACTCGCTGAAATGTACACACCCCTGTGTCATGCCATCTTATCTCTCTTCTTCTCTTACCCCGCCCCCCACAGTGTAAACACAATCCACAATGTCTTTCAGTGATGTGTTTTCAAAAGTGCAGCAATTCCTTCCCATTACTTGGCTTTAAAACAGTCTTTTTTCCCATTTCAGTTTACAATCAAAATAAAGAGAAAAGTAAACAATGTGATCTTTTCAACTTACACTTTTGGTGCTGATAGTGTTTGGTCAACCTCATATTATCCTGATTTTACTAATAAGATGCTTCTGTCAAGCCAAAAAGTCATTTTTCCCAAAAGGCATGTAGGCTATACATCACAAAAACTAGTGGAACAGTATGATAGCTCTTTGGCTGATCACAACAGGCAAAGTACTGACTATGTTCAACCAAACTGTGTTTGCAAAACTCAGACACATATTAAGTTAGATGTGATTCCACAGTACTGCTTAACACTCCTAAGTGGACTGACAATTACACAAATAATCATTTTAAGATAATTAGTAAGGATCACAGTACAAAAGCAAAATACTCCGGATGCTGGAAATCTAGAATAAAGACAGAAAATGTTGGAGAAATGCAATAAACTTGGCGATATCTATGCAGAGAGAAACCACATTCATTATTTGGGTCTCATATGATTCTTTTTCACAAAGGGGCTAGAAACTGGGTGGTCTTTTTATGCTGTTGATAGAATGCAAGAGGAATTAACTAGAAATAGAATTAGCATGAGATTTTATTGTCACATGTACTCGGGGATACATGAGTACAGTGAAAAGTGTACAAAGTCACCATTCCCAGTGCTATCTTAGGTTCAAAGGTGCCTAGGTCCAAAATCATAGGTACAAAGTGGAATAATGAATACATAAAGTTTAAAAGTTCAACACTACTGTCCTTTTTAAGTGCTTAGCCATCGGCCTGAATCTCGGCTCTTCCACTCCGACACAGAGACCAACACCAGCTGGAAGCAGTCGGACAGCCTCAAGTCCCTTCACCATGCCACCAGGGCGAAACCATTTCTTCATTCTTTGACGTCATCTTGCTTCTACCCAGGATCTACCCCACTCGGTTGGGGTCAACTCCTTGCTCTAGAAGACCAACAAGTTCTAGGCAGACCAAAGAATGTCTTTCACCATATTGATGATCCTCCAGGTGCAGTTGATGTTTGTCTCGATGTGCGTCCTGGGGAACAGGCCGTAGATCATGGATTGCCCCGTCACAGAGCTGCTCGCGACCAACCTCAACATCACCGCCATGAGTCCACACTGGGCCGATCTCGACAAAGCAGCCACCGCTGAAGCTGTCAGGTCCCGCAGCAAGCACTGGGTCCAAATATGCCTCCCTCAGCCATCGCTGCCACTAGGAGCACAAACTCAACTCCTTCCACCCCCACAGGAAAGAAAGCTTGCATCAGACATGCCTCCAGTGATTGGGTGGTGGCTACTACCCCCTTTTCTGGCTCTGCTCTGAGAAACATGTTTGCTCCAGGACTGGGTCAGGGCTTACCATAAGACCAGGCCTTACATGAGGAAGATGCAACACCAGACAAATGAACTTGATCTGATGGCTCAGCAATTCAATTTTGAGCAGCCAGGCTGCTGTGCACTCACCAGGTCCAGAAGAAAGTTCCATATTGTCACAAGGCAGCGTTTGCAACATTAACCCAGCTACATTGCAGCCATTTTAAAACGTTGTTTCAACTATCACGAGACTGTGATTGAGGAAAGTGAGTGGAACAGATTGTGAGGGTACTTGGAGCAAAAGACAAAGGGAATGCTAATGGTGGTGAAATAAAGAGAGAAATATAAAACGTGTGTAAATGAATGTGTGGAACAAACAAAATGGGTCTATTCTGCGAACACAAAGTCAACAGGCACAGCTGGGAATGATGGGGAAGTGTAAGAAAAATAGAGGATTGAGCTAGCCCCAAGCTTTAGTAAGTCCCTCAGCATGTAGTCCATGATCTTGGAATATGCCAGTCTGCAACACTCGGATGGGGTCAACTCCTTGTTCCAGAAGACCAACAAGTTCTAGGCAGACCAAAGAATGCCTTTCACTGTATTGATGATCCTCCAGGTGCAGTTGATGTTTCGATGTGTGTCCTGGGGAACAGGCCGTAGATCATGCACTGCCCTGTCACAGAGCTGCTCGGGACCAACCTCGACAAAGCCACTGCAGTTTCTCCAGATATGCTATGGAAAGGCATATTCCAGCAGAGACAGTAAGAACTACTAAGGCTGGAGTCAAAAATGACATAGTGTGGAGCTGGAGGAACACAGTAGGCCAGGCAGCATCAGAGGAGCAGGAAAGTCGATGTTTCGGTTCAGGAGCACAAGCCAAGCAATGTCTTGGTGTTTGTTGGAAAGTTTTGGTGATGAGGTCATTCTGCCAATTGACTTTGCCTGTTCAGGGAACCACACAACAAGATCCTCCCTCTCCTTTTCCCATAGGATCCGAAGATGTTATGTGCTGACCACTTCCTGAGGGACTTCTGGTCAAAGGTATTTTTCTTTGCAAATTTCTCCACATAGGACTGGTGATATGGAACGGTCCAACTACTTGGAGCATTTCACAGCAACGAGGCCAGTCCCATCCTTCTCAACACTAAGGACAGGTAGAACCTCAGTGCATAGTGACACTTGGTGTTTATGTACCCAGTGTCTACACATGGCTTGATGCTGATGCAAGCAAAGGTAGCCATGAGGATGAGGGCAACATTGTGTGCGTTCTTCACCTCCTTATCTAGAGCTTGGTACATGTCCCTGCAGACACGTTCTATCTTAAGCTTCCAGATAAAATGGAAGATGGCTCGGGTGACTGAAACAGTGCAGTTTTGGGAGGTGGGGCAGATCTGTGCCACGTATAACAACAGTCAGAGTGCTTCATACCTGATGACGAGGTTTTTACCCATAATGGAGAGGGAGTGGTGCTTCCAAAAGACCAGTTGCTGCTTCATTTTGGCAATGTGCTCCTCCCAAGACTTTGTGCATGCCCCAATCCCTCCGAACCCATTTTCCCAGCACCTTCAGGTAATCTGTCCTGATGATGAAGGGAATGAGGGATCAGTCAGCCCAGTACCCAAAGAACATGGCCTCGCTCTTGCCTCAATTTACTTTGGCTCCTGAAGCCAGTTCGAACTGGTCACCGGTGCTCACAAGGCTGCACACTTACAGCAGATTTGAGCAGAAAACAGTGACATCATCCATGTACAGGGAAGATTGACCTGCAGGCCTCTGCTGCCTGGAATAGTCACCCCTCTCAGGCTCACATTCTTCCTGATGGACTCAGTAAAAGGCACTGTGCAACACAGAAACAAGGCAGGAGAGCGCGGGCGGCCTTGCCTGACTCCTGATCTGATCAGGAAGCCTTCAGATTCCCAACCATTGATTGATTCTGTGCCAACACTGTTGGCATAGAGCTGTCAGATCCATTCGCAGATTCCCTCTCCAAAGACCATCTTGTAGTCCATGCCCCACATGTATAAGTGTGCAACATCCTGTCGAAGGCCTTAGTCGCCATCTGTAAATAAAGGGCGATTTGGTGATGGCATACCAGCCTCCGTGGACTTATTTCAAAGATGTGGCTCAAACACACTCAGTGTAAAAATACTGTGACTGCTAAATAACTGGCACATCATTACCAGGCCCCAACAACATTGAACAACTAGTTCACATGGGAATAAATATAAATACAATTCTTGTCTTCAAAAATGGTTTGCTTCAAACCACATTTTCAAATTAATGAATATTTAGATCGGGTTCTGACTGGTTCATGCAGTAATCGCTAGACTCTTTCTGAATTTCAGGTGAAAGATGGACTGCAAACAGATTATTTTAAAATGCCTATGTGCAAGTTAAAATGGTGGGAGAAAAGATCTATTCTGGATGGAAGAATGTTTTATGGGAATGAAGAAAATTGGGCAGAAGGGGCCCAAGTATTAGTGGGTTACACTGAAATTTGTGGCAAAATTGCATGAGAAGGTCTGATGAGGTCTACCTTAAAATTGGGAATATAACACACTGTAGCTATTATGCACTGCCAATTGGCAAGGTGAGTTTCTCATTAAGTAGTGACAAGCTGTCAATTATGGGAGATTAGAGCTTGCTAAGGGTCTTAACAAAATAGTCCAACTCAGGAAGGGGCCATACCGGACCTGGTGTTGGGGAATGAGCCCGGCCAGGTGGTTGAAGTTTCAGTAGGGGATTACTTTGTGAATAGTGATCACAATTCCATAAATTTTAGAATACTAATGGACAAAGACGAGAGCGGTCCTAAAGGAAGAGTGCTAAATTAGGGAAAGGCCAACTGCAGCAAAATTCGACAGGAGCTGGGGAATGTGGATTGGGAGCAGCTGTTTGAGGGCAAATCCATATTTGATATGTGGGAGGCTTTTAAGGAGAGGTTGATTAAAGTGCAGCTCAGACATGTCCCTGTGAAAATGAGGGATAGAAAGGGCAAGATTAGGGAACCATGGATGACAGGTAAAACTCCAAGACTAGCAAAGGGGAAAAAGGAAGCATACATAAGACCCAGGCAACTGAAAACAGATGAAGCTTTGGAAGAATATCAGGAAAGTAGGACCAATCTGAAACAAGGAATTAAGAGGGCTAAAAGGGGTCATGAAATATCTTTAGCAAACAGGGTTAAGGAAAATTCCAAAGCCTTTTATTCATACATTAGGAGCAAGAGGGTAACCAGTTAAAGGGTTTGGCCCACTCAAGGGCAAAGGAGGGAAGTTATGCGAAGAGTCAGAGAAAATAAGTGAGATTCTTAATGAGTAGTTTGCTTTGGTATTCACCGAGGAGTGGGACATGATGGATGTTGAGGTTAGGGATAGATATTTGATTACCCTAGGTCAAGTCAGCATAAGGAGGGGGGAGGAGTTGGATATTCTAAAAGGCATCAGGGTGGACAAGTCGCCAGGTCCAGATGGGATCTATCCCAGGTTTGATGGAAACGAGAGAGGAAATAGTTGAGGCCATTAACAGATATCTTTGCAGCATCCTTGAGCATGGGTGATGTCCGGGATAACTGGAGAATTGCTGAAGTTGTCCCCCTGTTTAAGAAAGGTAGCAAAGATAATCCAGGTAATTATAAACCGGTGAGCCTGACATCAGTGGTGGGAAGCTGTTGGAGAAGATACTGAGGGATAGGATCTATTTACATTTGGAAGAAAATGGACTTATTAGTGATAAGTAGCATGGTTTGTGCAGGGAAGATCATGTCTTACCAACTTGATAGAATTCTTTGAGGAAATGACTAAATTGATAGATGAGAGAAGGGCTGTGATGTCATATACATGGACTTCAGTAAGGTGTTTGATAAGGCTCCCCATGGTCGGAAGATGGAGAAAGTGAAGTCACAAGGGGTCTAGGGTGTACTAGCTGGATGGATAGAGACCTGACTGGGCAACAGGAGACAGGGAGTTGTAGTGGAAGGGATTTCCCCAAAATGGAGAGCTGTGACCAGTGGTGTTCCACAGGGATCCAAGTTGGGACCACTGTCGTTTGTGATACACATAAATGATCTGGAGGAAGGTATAGATGGTCTGATTAGCAAGTTTGTAGTTGACATTAAGATTGGTGGAGTAGCAAATAGTGAAGAAGACTGTCAGAGAATGCAGCAGAATATAGATAGATTGGGGAGTTGGGCAGAGAAATGTCAGATGGAGTTCAATCCAGGCAAATGAGAGGTCATGCATTTTGGAAGATCCAATTCAAGAGTGGATGATACGGGTAAATGAAAAAGCCCTGGGGAAAACTGTTGTTCAGAGAGACCTGGGTGTTCAGGTCCAGTGTATCCTAAAGGTGGCAACCCAGGTCAATAAAGTGGCTTGCTTTCATTCATCGGATGGGGTATTGAGTGCAAGAGTTCGCAGGTCATGTTACAGTTGTATAGGACTTTGATTCGATCACATTTGGAGTACTGCATACAGCTCTGGTTGCCACATTACAAAAAGGATGTGGATGCTTTGGAGAGGGTGTAGAGGAGGTTCACCTGGATGTTGCCTGGTATGGAGAGCAATAGCCATGAATAGAGGTTGAGTAGATTAGGATTACTTACATTAGAAAGATGGAGGTTGAGGGAGGACTGATTGAGGTCTACAAAATCATGAGAGGTATGGACAGGGTGGATAGCAAGAAGATTTTTCCCAGAGTGTGGGACTCAATTACTAGGGCTCATGATTTCAAGTGAGAGAGGAAATGTTTAAGGGAGATATGCGTGAAAAGATTTTTACGCCGAGGGTGGTGGGTGCGTGGAACGCATTGCCAGTGGAGGTGGTACAGGCAGGCATGATAGCGTCATTTAAGATGTATCTAGACAGATGCATGAGTGGGCAGGGAGCAGAGGGATACAGAACCTTGGAAAATAGGCGACAAGTTTAGACAGAGAATCTGGATTTGAGCAGGCTTGGAGGGCTGAAGGGCCTGTTCCTGTGCTGTAATTTTCCTTGTTTTATGTTCTTTGTTCTTATTATGCTGCAACTTGCCTGATTAATACTCAGCCTCCTATCTTATCAAACACGCTGGATGAGATTAATGTTGAGAATGCATGCTCAATATGGAAGTCAGAGCAGTACCCACCAGCCACACATACCCCAGAAATCTGATGAAGGGTCTAGGCCAAAAACATCAGCTTTCCTGCTCCTAAGATGCTGCTTGGCCTGCTGTGTTCATCCAGCTCCACACCTTGTCATTTCAGAGGGAAGTTAAGAGTCACTCACAAAGACCAGGTGAAGACAGCAGATTTCCTTCCCCTGAAGGATACTCATGATCTGGAGATCTGCCTGACTGCAACCATCGGTGCTGTAGGGCCAACAGCAGCAGTCAGGGAAAAGTGTATTGTCCGTCAGGGAGTTGAAAAGTAGTCAGCGGTGTGATCAGTCATGTCTAGGGGCTGCTATTCAAAGTCAGCCAGAGTTCTAGGGCATATACAATCCTGGGTCCAACTGATTGTCATTAAGGAGGGTGCAAGTGGGGTCTGTATAGGCAGCCAGAATGGTTGGGAGTCAAGGCTGGGACTGACATTCATAGAAATGCAAACGTAAGTTGAAACACAAGGACTCACTCAAGGAGTAGGGGTTAAGCAGAGCAGTATTGGAGGGCGTCGTATCCTACAATGGAAGTGGTTGTTGGCAGTGACCTCCACTGTGACAGCATGGGGTAAAATGGGTTGGAATTCAAAGTGAGAAATGACAGAGAAGATGGGTAGATAGGTAATGAGACAATTTTGGTAAGATACTGTGACGGACCTCAGGCCTTTTGATTAGAATCCTTCTATCAAATGCAATGCAACTCACACTTAGCCAAAAATACTGTAAGATTCAGTCCATTGTACATAATGTCTGAATTCTGTTTCACTGCTCGGAACAGTCAAATAGTACTTCTGACCATAGTTCAGATAGGTTCAATGCTTAAATTCACAGACAGCAACTTTGATCTGAAGAACACATGTTGCATTGTGGAGCAGGCATGCAATGTTAACTTCAAAGAGTGACATCCTGGAAATCAGGATGTATGTTGTATAAAACATCACCTGTATTTAATCAAATGTACCAAGAAAGTATTATTCAATTTAGAAAATTAATTTTTAGCACAAGGAATTTTCTGCCTGCTTAGAGATTATATGCCTTAGAAGAGCTGATTTGATATGGTATAACATTCTATTAGTCAGTACCCCATAGGTGCCAATCCTCTGTAAAAAATATGCATGAGTAAACACTTAATGGGAAGTCAGTCAGAGAGGTGGTGTTCTTCCATCTTGATATGTATCACAATCTCCCAATGTACCAATGAGCTGTCTCAAACCCCTCCTTTCACCTGCCCATCAGCTGTTGCCAGTGAAATGTCAATATGTTATTGTTCTCTTCATTGTCAAGTTTATTGTTGATGAATAGCGAAGCATTTGCAGATCACAGGTCTGCTGTAAGTGATGCCTGAGGTCCCATTTCTGTTCTGACAGGGATTGCCCCCTGCGTCCAGTTCATAGGAGGAATTTGGCTGTAAGGACAACAATTTCACCCCATGACGTCCAGTCAGAATAAAGTATTATTACAGGAACAGCAACTCATATTCCGCTTGGGAACCCTGCAGCCCAATGGTATCAATGTGGACTTCACAAGCCTCAAAATCTCCCCTTCCCCCACTGCATCCCAAAACCAGCCTAGCTTGTACACGCCTCCATAACCTATTCTTCCTCTCACCTATCCCTTCTTCCCACCTCAAGCCGCACCTCCATTTCCTACCTATTAACCTCATCCCGCCTCCTTGACCTGTCCATCTTCCCTGGATTGACCTAACCCCTCCCTACCTCCCCGCCTATACTCTCCTCTCTACCTATCTTCTTTTCTCTCCATCTTTGGCCCACCTCCCCATCTGTCCCTATTTATTCCAGAACCCTCTCCCCATCCCCCTCTCTGATGAAGAGTCTAGGCCCGAAACGTCAGCTTTTGTGCTCCTGAGATGCTGCTTGGCCTGCTGTGCTCATCAGCTCCACACTTTGTTATCTTGGATTCTCCAGCATCTGCAGTTCCCATTATCTCTGGAAGTATTATTGCTAGCCTTTTATCTTTCCTGAGTTAAATATTGCATACTGAAACATTGGTCAGCAAGAGCATACTTCTGAAACAATTACATAGGCTGTATTCATTACCACTGCCCATGCTGGATGCATTTTAGGGCAGGTTCAAGTTAATAACAACATTACAAGGCAAGAGATTCTAAAATAAAGCACAATCAGAAATTGTTTTTCCATTCATTGGTTGAAAGTTGACCTGATTAATTGCAGCAAATGGAATTCATTTGAGTATTATTATTGTATAAGCAAATCACATGAAATTTCTTGATTATCTACTTTAATGGAGATGTTAATGCTGTTAAAATAGGAATTTGACATAAGTACATTAAGCATTTCTTACTTTCCAGGCAATATCTTTGCGTCAACTATATAATGAGAGAGGTTAGAATGGTTTTATAATGTTGAAGCAGAGTCATAAACATGATCTTGTTCATGTCACAACCATTAATTCACTGGAGAGTAAGTAGCTTTTGTTTATTATGCTGTCTTGTTAATAGCTGTCTAAAGTTAGACACTCATGATACCAGCACTACTATCATTCATCACTCCTGCAACCCAAGGCAAATTTTCAACATTTGCCAAAATACAGGCTTCATTACTCTCAAAGTCCAGCAGGAAAGATGGGATGGCAATTCTGCTAGCTATCTGATGAGTCAATAGAAATTACAGTATGCTACGTAGAATTTATGTTTTTTTTTAAACAACACTACCTCATGGGTATTGTATAAATTGTACATAAGTGTTTCCAACAAGTGTACCACAATCCATTGTTCTTGTCATAGAGTCATGGAGCCATTCAGCACTAAAACAGACCCTTCAGTCTAAACAGTCCATGCTGAACATAATCTAAAACCAAACTAGTCCACTTGTCTGTTCCTGGCCCGTGTCCTTCCAAAACTTTCCTATTCATGTATCAGAGATAATGGGAACTGCAGATGTTGGAGAATTCCAAGATAATAAAATGTGAGGCTGGATGAACACAGCAGGCCAAGCAGCATCTCAGGAGCACAAAAGCTGACGTTTCGGGCCTAGACCCTTCATCAGAGAGGGGGTTGGGGAGAGGGAACTGGAATAAATAGGGAGAGAGGGGGAGGCGGACCGAAGATGGAGAGTAAAGAAGATAGGTGGAGAGAGTGTAGGTGGGGAGGTAGGGAGGGGATAGGTCAGTCCAGGGAAGACGGACAGGTCAAGGAGGTGGGATGAGGTTAGTAGGTAGCTGGGGGTGCGGCTTGGGGTGGGAGGAAGGGATGGGTGAGAGGAAGAACCGGTTAGGGAGGCAGAGACAGGTTGGACTGGTTTTGGGATGCAGTGGGTGGGGGGGAGGAGCTGGGCTGGTTGTGTGGTGCAGTGGGGGGAGGGGACGAACTGGGCTGGTTTAGGGATGCAGTAGGGGAAGGGGAGATTTTGAAACTGGTGAAGTCCACATTGATACCATATGGCTGCAGGGTTCCCAGGCGGAATATGAGTTGCTGTTCCTGCAACCTTTGGGTGGCATCATTGTGGCAGTGCAGGAGGCCCATGATGGACATGTCGTCTAGAGAATGGGAGGGGGAGTGGAAATGGTTTGCGACTGGGAGGTGCAGTTGTTTGTTGCAAACTGAGCGGAGGTATTCTGCAAAGTGGTCCCCAACACATTTCCCGCAACACATCCCTCACACCCCGCCCCCGCCACAACCGCCCCAAGAGGATCCCCCTCGTTCTCACACACCACCCTACCAACCTCCGGATACAACGCATTATCGTCCGACACTTCCGCCATTTACAATCCGACCCCACCACCCAAGACATTTTTCCATCCCCTCCCCTGTCAGCTTTCCGGAGAGACCACTCTCTCCGTGACTCCCTTGTTCGCTCCACACTGCCCTCCAACCCCACCACACCCGGCACCTTCCCCTGCAACCGCAGGAAATGCCACACCTGTCCCCACACCTCCTCCCTCACCCCCATCCCAGGCCCCAAGATGACATTCCACATTAAGCAGAGGTTCACCTGCACATCTGCCAATGTGGTATACTGCATCCACTGTACCCGGTGCGGCTTCCTCTACATTGGGGAAACCAAGCGGAGGCTTGGGGACCGCTTTGCAGAACACCTCCGCTCAGTTCGCAACAAACAACTGCACCTCCCAGTCGCAAACCATTTCCACTCCCCCTCCCATTCTCTAGATGACATGTCCATCATGGGCCTCCTGCACTGCCACAATGATGCCACCCGAAGGTTGCAGGAACAGCAACTCATATTCCGCCTGGGAACCCTGCAGCCATATGGTATCAATGTGGACTTCACCAGTTTCAAAATCTTTCCTTCCCCTACTGCATCCCTAAACCAGCCCAGTTCGTCCCCTCCCCCCACTGCACCACACAAGCAGCCCAGCTCTTCCCCCCCACCCACTGCATCCCAAAACCAGTCCAACCTGTCTCTGCTTCCCTAACCGGTTCTTCCTCTCACCCATCCCTTCCTCCCACCCCAAGCCGCACCCCCAGCTACCTACTAACCTCATCCAACCTCCTTGACCTGTCCGTCTTCCCTGGACTGACCTATCCCCTCCCTACCTCCCCACCTACACTCTCTCCACCTATCTTCTTTACTCTCCATCTTCGGTCCGCCTCCCCCTCTCTCCCTATTTATTCCAGTTCCCTCTCCCCATCCCCCTCTCTGATGAAGGGTCTAGGCCCGAAACGTCAGCTTTTGTGCTCCTGAGATGCTGCTTGGCCTGCTGTGTTCATCCAGCCTCACATTTTATTATCTTTCCTATTCATGTATCTATCCAAATGTTTTTAAACATTGTAACTGTACCTGCATTCCATTGTGATGCAGCACCAGAAGAATATTTTTTTGAATATTTGGCATTGATCTAATGCACAGCAATGATCATTTAAATCGCAAAACTGATGCGCCTAAAACATACTAGCTGAACAATCAGATTCTACACACAATGTGTAAAATCCTGTTAACCTACATTGTTTATAAAAAAATTCTGTCGATATTTTACTGTGGAAACCAACTCACAAATATACAACATGCAGCTCCACCAAGCTTCATTCACTGAAAAATAAGTCAATATTTTATAATTACTTTGATTTATAGAATGGTTACAGCGCCAAAGCAGGCCATGTAGCTCATTGTAGCCTGCTGGTTCCTTGGAAGAGCAGTTCACCCCACCTTTATTCCCTGGCTAATTCCCCATAATCCTGCAACCATTTTGCTTCTGATAATTATCCATTTCTCTTTTGAAAGTTTTGATAGAGTCTGTCTCCACCACATTTGTAGTAAAATGCATCACAGAATCTCACCACGTGCTGTATTGAAAGGTTTCTCCTCATGTCAGTATTATTTCCTTTGCAAATCAATTCACATTAGTGTCTTCTATGTTTTCACCCTTCAGTCTACAAAGTGTCTTCCAATTGATTCGATCCAGATGTCTCATGATTTTAAAATCCCTTCATAATCTTCTCCCCTTCAGGGAAACCAACCTCATCAACTGAAAACCTTCTACATAAAAGAAATTTCGCATCCTGGGACCATTCTCATAAACCCTGTCAAATATTGTCAGCATGTAATTTTTACAGATTTGAATAAAAATCTGGACCTCTATGTCTGGGAAGCAGAAGAATCCTTGGGATAATTCCAAATTTGAAAATTGAGGCTCATAATGTGTAAAGCATTAATTAGGTTTAGGCTTTGCTGTGGGCCCCATGTGATTTGGAACACAGGAAGTCAAGGCCACTGTCAAATAATAATTTGGTTACTAGGGTTTCAGATTTATCAACCCAGAAAACTCAGGAAAACTGCCAAACACTTTCCATAATTTAACCCACACGACAATTCTAAAGCAGCCATGTCAATAAGGCTGTGGATGAAAATGATTGTCATATTATGGTTCAACAGTGAAAACATAACATAAAAAATACATTAGAAATAGAACAAATGATGACTTTTTGACAGTCATGCACCTTGTATTGGAATGAGGTATAGTGTCAGAGACTTGGAGGGGAGATGTAGTATAAAGGACTACTGCGATATGCAAACAGGACAACATATGTGCCATCACAGGAAATGATGCAATATCATATCACATGATCTTGATTTTGCTCTCCTTAGTCAATTTCTGGTTTTGCTTTTGTAAATTAAGCTTTGCACTGTGACACACTGCTTTAAAGTGATGCATCTTCTGACAAAAATGGCACTGGCCTTTTCAGCCAAGCAATTTGATGACCAGTGCAGTCCCTGCCACACCAGTTGCAGCTACGTGGGGCGGTTAGTACACCATTGATGTGCTTCCCTTGCCTTTGTACAGGCACTTTTTCACTTTCATAATTAACAACCTCCACTGAGATGGTCATATTTTTAAAAAAAATGTCAGTCCAAATCACTGAACCGTTGTTTTCTAACCTTAGCCTATTGCTCAAGTCAATGACTTTTGTTAATGTCAAGTCTTTTTTCAGCTGCAAACAGTCTGACAATATTTTGAATGAGACTCCAACAACAATCCTTCCTCTGATTTGTTCTTCCCTTAAGATATCACATTCAGAGATTTCTGCCGAGTTGCATAGGTTATTGATGAATGTATTGATAAAACCCCCAGGATGCTGTGTGCACTTATGAATTGCCTGCTCAAAAATAGCTTTTTCTAGTAACTGAGCACCTGCACAACCATTATGTGCAGAGGTGTACTGACTTGCTCACTGTTTGGCTTTGCAACAAGACATTGCAGTATATTTTGCTGCCATTCCAGCCATGCTTCAGCTTGATTGGGCCCTAAGAGCTGTTCAAAGCTTTCTGATATTAGCAGTGTCTTTCCACTCTTCTTTACTTTTAAGCTGATGTTCATTCACATGTTGCACCTGCTTCCACTGTATATCATTGCCAGTTGTTGCATTCTTAGACTAATTCTGGTGGTGTCAAAAAATATCTGCAAAGAATGCTGAAGTAAGAGTAAAAACAGTAACCAAATCTAACAGAAACCTGAACTTGCCAGGAGACTTCAAGAGAGCAAGACCATGATCATATGATCTAACGGCATCATTTCCTGTTAATGTAGACAGTGTCTCATTTGCACATGACACCATTGTCGTATAAGATAGTTGTCATGAAAGAGTTCATCTTGAGCTGTATCGAGCTCCATTAAATCTGATGCCGCACAGTCTTTTAATTGGGAACAAGTTAGTCTTACATAAGGTCCCAATTGAGGTAGCTGTAACATACCTGGGTCCTGTAGTTATGACCAAACAGTTCATGCTAATGGTGCCATTGTTACCATGCAATAAACTATAGCTTGTTAGGTAAGTCAGGTGCCTCGTGTTAAGACTTCTAGTGCCAATGATAATGAGTTCGACCCATTAATTCAGCATTTAAAGGATGATTGGTGGCGATTAATTATTCCAGCCACAAGTCATCAGTGATTTACAAGTAGAAGGTATAACACTCTGGCAACCGTGATGCTTGTAAATAGGATATGGAGAGAAACAGTGAGGATTCAAATTCTGGAACATAAACAAAATTGCAGGAAAAGCTCAGCAGGTCTGGCAGCATCTGTGAAGGAAAAAACAGAGTTAAAGTTTCAGGTCCGATTACCTGATGCTGCCAGACTTGCTGAGCTTTTCCAGCAACTTTGTTTTTGTTCCTGATTTACAGCATCCACAGTTCTTTCAGCTTTATTTAGGATTCAAATTCTGTTTGGTGCAGAAGAAGAAAAGATTTGTCAAAGAACAGAGTTCAAAAGTCTGACACTACTTTGAGACAACAGAATTTAGAACAGTGTTGATTCAACTTGAGAATATAAACTTGGACACAACAAATTACAAACAGCTTTGATATACTACCAACTTAAAACATTTTAAAGGAACAAGAATAAATAAACACATAAATAAGGAATTGAAGGAAAAGTAATGCTACTCAAAAGATTTAATGTCAGAGATGGACCAAACAGAAGACAGGATATGACACTGTGGAGATAGCAATATTTCAGGACAAAATTGCTTCAGAGTTAAATATTATATCAGAGGCTAAACAAGTTTATACACTATTGTGTTTGGAGGGCTCTATAGTGAATGGTGTTACAAGGCACCAAAATATCAAAGAAATTATAGAGGCTGTTGATAAAGTTATACAAGAATTGATGATTGCTTCAGTCTGATTCTCTTGAATGAACACAATTTAAAAAGCAAGAGTTCAGCTTTTGGGAGATAAGTTCTTCGATAACCTTTAAGGATTAGGGGAAATCTGCGATTATGCAACTTTGAAATCAGAATTCAGAAAGGGCAGAATCATTGATGGAAGTATTAATAAGTCTCTGTATTTTTCTTATAGTCTACAGAAGATTTAACTTTGTAGAAATCTTTTCAAAAAGCACTGAAGGCAGAAACAGAAAAGAAGGGTCATAAGACAAAAACAATTTTACCTCAGAAGAGCAACAGAGCCCATTCACATTTTATGGTATGGGCAATACAAAGTGACATGTGAAAAGTCAATACAGTGAGTAAGTCAAGCAACAGATACTAAGGCTTAGCATTTGTACTATAGAACAACAAAGTCCCATAAGCACAGGCAATACCCAGCCATGACAATACAATGAAATAGGTGTAAGGCAATAGATCACCTTCAAAAGATGTGTAGAAGTAGGACACTGTTTCAAAACTGGAAGTGGCCATTGTCTGTCTTGCAAAGAAGTTAATGTTGTTGGCCCACCTCCATTAGAAAACATACTTACATTAAACAATATACCCCCACCACAGAAGATAGCAGAAGCATCCCTAGGAAATATTATTGCATTAAATGAATGTAGTGCTTCAACGTTCACAGCTTTTTTTGACATCAATGGCTATCTGGTAAATTTTTAACTGTTTTTATTCACTCGTGGGACATGGAGCCACTGGCAGATTATCATTTATTGCCCATCCCTAGTTGTTCTTGAGAAGGTGATAATGAGCTGTCTTCTTGAACCACCGCAGTCCACTTGCTGGAGGTTGACCCACAATGCCCTGGGGGAAGGAATAGACTCAATCTCTCCAAAGCCTGGTTTCTGGAAGAAATACTAGAATTGCCTAAAAATGGACAACTGCACTGCTATGTGTCCAGCCATGACATAGGGGTCATACAAGAGTATCCAATGGAAAGCAACCTTCACTGATCATGGACCTTCTGAACTCTGTCAGAAAATCAGGTTAATTAATATTCATAACTTTGAGTGTAAAATTATAACCTCCTTACTTCCCTTCTTTCTCTACTTTCTTCCTTGTATACTTGTATACTTGTGGTGTGCATGTATGTGTGTGTGCATGTGTGCGTATGCGTGTGTGTGTGTGTGTGTGTGTGTGTGTGTGTGTGTGTGTGTGTGTCTGTTGCAATATTCATCCCCATCTTCAAAGGCGTGACTCAACAATACTTTCATTTCAACAATCAAGAGAATTTGTTGCTTGTCATTTTAAGTTTGGATTTAATAAAGACAGGGTTTTGACAGAAAATGTAACATCTTACTTTGAAAGAAAACAGAAAAATAAAGACCAAACCTTTGAAAAAGTCTCTGCATAAATTCAGAAGAGGAGAAATATAAAAATAAATCAATTCCCCAAATCCCCTTATGCATAACATTGACACGAGAGAATTGTTTCATACTATCAACAGGAAGGGAGTCACAGATTTAACAGGACTGTTGAAAATGGTTTCTATTCCTATCCTCACTGACAAGGACTGAAATCTGTTGTTACTTCAAGCAGAACAGTCAGTGCCAGTGACGTAGAGGGTGCTGATTGAGCAGCAATCCTCCAGTAACATGATAGTGGGTTTGAAAATATCTAGTTCATCAGAGAGACATTCAAAGAGAGAAAACAAGGAAATACAACTTAATCAATAAACTGAAGTAATAGCTTATGTACTTCAGTTCAGCAGATTCAGAGTAAAGATTTGCTTGAACAAAATGGGGATGAGCTGCACATGACTCCATGAAATTCCGAACAATGTCTGCAAATTCAGAACATGGTCAAAAGTCTTAAAATGCCTGATCTGAACATTTGGGATTCTACTAAAAAAGGGAATACTTGGTTCAACCAAAAAGCAAATCAGTTGGTCCAGAAATCCAGGATAATGCAGGGTAGAAAGTATTTGTTTCAACAAAATAGGTACATTGTATGATGGAAATTCAGTTGATTAAAAATCCCTTTCTCCTGATGATTTTATGAGGCAACAGCCTGGGTTAGCAGGGAAGGGTTGACTTGGGAAGGAAATTCAGGAGATTCAGTGTCTTTTGGAAAAAGCGATCTGTATTCAGCTGGAACAATATCTTCTCAAAGGATGTCCAAGAGATAAAGGATCCTTCAGCAGAGAAATGAGAATCAATGTCTACTGCCCTCAAGCCAAAGACTATCAAATTATCAAGTTAGTGGGAATGCATACTGGAATAATACGGTATACAATCTCCAGACTGCCTACATTTGTAAAATCAGAGATATGTATAGCATTGAAATTATAAGAAAATCCTTACATTATTTCTTTCTCTTTAAAAAAAAGTAATGAAAACTCTTTCCAGACATTCAAACATCACAGGGACAAAAAGAAAATTACTTAATAAGTGGCCTCTAAGAGAGAATGAATACTCAGTGATTGGTATCTAATTTAGTGGAAACTTCTGAGGAAGGGTCGCAGGACCCAAAATGTTAATTCTGATTTTTTCTTCACAGATGCTGCCAGACCTACTGAGCTTTTCCAGTTTTTGTTTCTGTGTTAATGGAAACTTTACCAGCTAAGCAAGAATTGGGACATGGGTTGAAAAGTATCAATCATCAGGTCCTGACTGCATTCCAGCATTCCTGTTAACTTTGTTTTAGTCTACACAGACCTCAAGGCCCACAAGACTCTCCAGGAACAGCAGTGGCCTCTGGAACTACTGTGTAAGGACCTTCAAATCGACATTGCTACATACTCGTCCCTTTCCTAAAACAAAGGGGTAAAGTACATTTCAAACTATCCTATCGTGTGAGTAATTAGTTAGAAGGAGACAATAAACAGACCATAGTGAAGAGGATGGGCCAATGGACAACTGACAATTTAAGGAACCAGCCAGGAGATAGTGGGGGGCCAGGGAAGTGGGGAGGGGGCATGTGACATTGGCCATATCTATCCAGCCTTACCAGACAATTAAAGATTGATCAAGCATTCCTTAAACCAATTAGTAGCAAGTCTCACGTCTTCTAGATCTATCAGAATATAATGCAGTTGATCATGCTGTAGTTTGTAGCTTGGAAAGAGTTAATGAGTAGCCACTTCAACTAACACATCACACCCCAAGTTTGAGCATGAAGCCATCCTGCAATTCAGTGGGGAAAATGACCATCGAGATATTGCTGAGTGACTAGAGAGCTAGGGTCAACACCCTAAGCTCAAACAGAAAGCAAGAGCTGTAGCACACTCCTAAAGACACTTTGATAAATAGTAACGATAACATAAATGATATTTCCTGAGTTACTGAACCAGACTGTCTCCTGATGCCTCATTGATTAAGTCTCAAGTTAATATTAATTTTCTCCAGAGTAGAATAAATAGTTAGTAAAAACCAAAAGAACTGCGGATGCTGTTAATCAGAAACAAAAACAAAGTTGCTGGAAAATCTGAGCAGGCCTGGCAGCACCTGTGAAGGAAAAAACCGAGTTAACGTTTCAGGTCCAGGCTCTGAGGAAGGGTATCGGACCGAAACATTAACTCTGTTATTTCCTCCACAGATGCTGCCAGACCTGCTGAGCTTTTCCAGCGACTTTGTTTTTGTTTTTGTACAATAAATAGTTACCTTGAAATAGCATTTTGTAATTTTAAATTATAATCCGTAATTCACAGGATACCATTTACTTTACAAGCTGTATTTTGCTGAAGCCACAGGTATGATCGCCGTCAATATTGATAATGAGATCCCAAGGGTATGCAATTATATCTCATAGTCTTTATTTTTTGTAGCATCGGAAATATGTTCATGAAGAAGTTTATAATACTACAAAAATTACAGACCAGAATCTCCCACAGGTTCTTATGGTGTTACTGTAATATATAAATTCATATAAATATGTATAGTATTTACATATATATAAAAACAGAACTTTTACCCTCATATGTATCAGTAATGTTATAATGGCCCAATGACTCCTTCACATAACAATTACTTCAAACTGTATTTATATAGTGACTTCAGCACACTGAATTGCCCCAGGACAAAATCTGACTATATTCCTCAAAGAGAGATAGTAGGGCAGATTATCAACAGCTGGATCAAAGAGGTAAGTTTTGTCGAGTTTCATAAAGAAAGATAGAGAAGTAGACACAGAGATTTAAGGATGGAATTCAGAGTGCAGATGCTTGGCAGCTGAAGGCACAGTGACCAGTGTTGTGGAACAGTTAAATTCAAGGGTACCTAGGTCAGAATTGGTTACAGGTTACTCAGTCAGCTTCACAGTGATGACAGTTTTATCAGCTGATAATCCTCACATTGCACAGTTGCTTAGCAATATCCAAATGTAAAGCGATAGATAGATTTCAACAGCCCATGTACAGTGAGTAATGCTTTTAATACCACCCTTCTAACCTGGTTGCAACAGCTAATGACTCTTTATAATGTTCCTTCCCTTGATCCCTTCATCATTCATAAAAATATTACTCTTCCTCAATCCATAATGGAACAAAATGCAGTTTTATCTGTCAAGGGCTTTAATTCCTTTAATCTTCTTAAAATGCTGATGCTTTTTACAAAGTAGCATGGAGTGCCTCTGAAACTTCATTTAAAGACGATTACAGAGATTAGGATGTACATTTTAAGACTGTATTTTACAATTCAGTGGACAAATGTTATGTTTTTTTAACACACACTTATGATTGAATTCCAGCACATCATGAAGGGTCCCGACCCGAACCGTCAAGCTTTCCTGCTCCTCTGATGCTGCTTGGCCCGCTGTGTTCATCCAGCTTCACATCGTGTTACATCATAAAATGTTATTTCGAGGTAACCATCTATTCTACACTGGAATAATAACTGACAACTGAGCTGACTGCTTTGATTTTTGTATTCAGATTTCAGTGCAGTTTCAGCTTAAATTGCATATGATTGATATACCGAACAACATAAAAATATGATTTTAACTTTTTCAGGTCAATGTTGAAGTACTGTTTCATGAATAAAATCATCTCTACTTAGAAGAGAAATCTATGATTTTTGTTCCCTCAGGCACTCTCTTGCCTTGCATCCTGCAGGAGGGCATTGCAAGGACCTGAGATTAGGCCAGGATTTTGCAGGGCTTCCAAACAGGCACAACTTCCACAGTTCCCATAGAGACCTATTAATACAGGACAGGGTGGAACAAGGGAAACCAGTGTTGAAATTTTCTATTTGCTGGCAATCAAGTGGAATGGTATTCCATAGGACAGCAGTGTTATGAGTTGTCAAAGGGTTTATGTGTATCCTGACCTGGGCATATGTACTGGGGATTAACTTTGACCCCTGAAGAATGGGCAAGATATATATGTTTAAATGTTGTCTTCTTGCAAAGTGATTATAAAAGGCAATCCAAAAAGAGGCTGGTATGCTTCCACAAGAACTATACATTCCTCCTATCCTGAAATTCCCTTTTACCTTCAAAGACGTGTAAGTATGAAGCCTTTTGAAAAAAGCGAGGTTTTTTCCTAATGCAGAGGATTTACTAAGTAGACTTTGATGTTCCTAAATACAAATTCTTCATCATGTCACAGTGGAGACATTTGGAAAGTAATTGGCAGTCAACCAATTCAAACAAGTATCAAAGAAACGACAGCAATGAACCAAAATGAGATTCCACAGAAGACATGAGTTTAGCAGCATAGCAGTGAAGTGAGCCAAAGGCAGATAATGAATCAGACCACCTAGGATGGCAGTACTTGGCGGATCAAACACACAGTTTGTAGATCACTACATTGTGAGGGCTGCAAATGCACGTAAGTGGCACATGAAAACAAGACTAGACTCAACTAACTTTACGAAAGATAGAAGTAAGAATTCAGTCAGATCCCTGTAAACTACAGCCAGAATAAGTGCTTGTCTTGATAAGAAGTGACATCAATTGAAGATCAGCAATGAAAAGGAGTGCACTAAGGACAAACATTTAGATAGTCTTGCTTTGAAACGATATTTGCATATTTGGATAAGCAAGAGCATATAATGGTACCAGAGGCAGAAGGGCACAGATGAATTGTCATGTCAGGACAGGTGATGATATGGCAACAGGAAGCCAGTCTAGATTTATAGGAAATATAAATACAAAATGAGGTAATGGCCAGAAATCGGAAAATAAATACAGAATGTACTTGCAATACACAAGAGATTAACTAACCTCTGGGAAGAAAGAAAGCAGAATTACCATTTCAGTCAGATGACCTTCCATCAAGACTAAAAAAAATTTAAGAAGTTGAACAATTGATCAGTTCTCAGGCGGGTCAGTTACTGAAATCTATCAAATGAGACCATGTGCCTTGATTTTAATCAGATCTAATGCATGAAGTTAAGGATACCCAGCTACTAAAGGAAGCATAGTAGAGTTGGATCCTTAAAGCAATTGCACCTCCAGCATTGCTTGAGGATCAGATATCCTTCTTCCAGATCCTCCAGTCACACTCTGTGATTACCAACTTCCCCAACATTCCTCCCCACAGTCTCTGAGTGCTCACAGTGCAATCCTCGATTTAACGTGCAATCTGTCGCTCTGGTGCTTCCTTGTCTGGTATCAGGGAGGCCGTCAGGTGGAAACATGTTGGAAAAAATGAGGTGTTTCTGACTTGCCTCTTTGGAATCCTCCCACCACTACTCTCAACAGCCTCATGAAATCATCAGTGACATTACCCATCTGCAGTGGTGTCTTAAATACATTCCATTTCCATCCATTAATATCAGGAACAGTACCTTCACATCTTACTTCCATTTGTAAGTCGAAATACAGACAGCACAGCATAAATTAATAACACAGAAAATCAAATAAATAACCTAACAAGAATAAATCCAGACAATTTATTTTCACATGATACCAAGCTCATTTTAACATGGCTTATTCACAACAAGCAGCAGACACGAGGAACACTTTGAAATTGTTTTGACCAATATCAAACATATTACACTTTATGACCCTTTAGCTTATTAACCCCATTTTTAAAAAAGATATTGTTTACTGAGGCACAACATGGAAGCAAAGAAAAGAACATAGAAAAAGTAGGCCTGAAATCTATCTTGACAAAGTAAAATGGAAAATGCGACCTTGCCAAATATTGAGTGATTTGTTCGTGAAACCAAAGAATATACAGCATTGAAATCATGCCAATTTATATATGTTATTTAAGGTATGAGATTTACGCAGATAATAATATCATTTACTTTGTAGTTAGAAACTTGAATTTGTGGCCTGTTCATTTGATGTATATGTATGTGAGGGTTAATGACTTAATATTAATTTCAACTTGTTTTTTAAGTCAGTATATGAAACAGACTTAAATGAAAACAAAGAAACAAGAAATATCAAACAGAAATCTAAGACTTGAAACAACAAATTTGTTTTCACTTCAAAATATTTTGCCAGACCCGCTGAGTTTCTACATCAATTTCTGTTTTTGTGTGGGAACGAATCTTACTGGGGTAATAATAGGAATTTATTTCCATTAGGAAATTTCTAAAGCAGAGTAAACATTGAGAACCCCATTTCTGAAGAAGGGTCCTGACCTGCAACATCAACTTTCCTGCTCCTCTGATGCTGCCTGGCCTGCTGTGCTCCTCCAGCTCCATACTTTGTTATCTCAGACTCTAGCATCGGCAGTTCCTACTATCTCTCATTGAAGGCCACTAGCTTGCTCTCACTCAGGAGGATCAGGAATTTTTTTTTGTGCTTTGAAGAAAATATCATACCTTGGAAAGACTTTGATTTCACAATCCAGAAGTCCTGACTGAAGTTAGATGTATGAAATAGTTTCTCTATTGAGTAGATGTTTAAAACAATAGTTAAAAACTATAGTTTTACCTTAGCACTAGGGTTTCAGTTGAAAGCTCCAGACCAGAATATTTGTACAGAACCCTGGGAGAATTATTTGAAACTAAGAAAATTTAAGCTCAATCGTATGGCAAATCAAGAAAAAGGTTATCAGACCAAGAATTTGAAGAAACAGATAAGTGAAGCCGATACCTATAGTAGAGATGGGATTATTTCTGGTATTTGAATGCCGTAACATGATGGTGTTGGGATAGATAAAGTGGTATTTTACGGTGTTTTTTAATACCTTTCAAATCATGTGATATGTAAATAGTTTAGTTCAGTCTATTTTATCTTCACTTCTTTTCCATAATAAGGTCTGTTTTAGTTTTAAAACCAAATCTGTATTATTGCATATTTTATTTCGGCAAACAACCACATCAATAGATAAAAACAAAACATGGCCTGTTAAGCCAGATTTCAGTCTGGGGTGGTAATAGCATTGTCCAGTAATAACATCAGTTTGGGATGGGAAGAATAGTTGATTAATTGATAATAATCTCTAATTATTCATTAAAAGACGAATGTCATGCTGTACAGTGCAACTGAATTTTTAGGGTTTTTTTGACATAAGAAAGAAATGTTGCTGAAGCCTCAAGTATATTTCAGTAAGAATGCATCAGTTTCATTGTAATTGTTGCTGTTATTTCTGTAATGTTTCCTGGCTTGTCAGATGTACTCTGTTATCTTTCAGTGTGCAGGAAAAGAGGGGATGGTATCATAAAATTGCTTAGAGGCTGCCACCATAACCAATAAAATGTGTCATTTTTGAAGGTTGTTGGGTAACACCAGCACCAGGATATGGCAGAGTAGGTCAAAAAAAAGTGTTAGTTGTAAGTACTGAAAGCTGCTCCATAACAAAACAGAAAGACATTCATCCATACCACAAAGAACCATACATCAATAGACCATTTGTTTAGAATTTCTGTGACAAGATTATGGGGCCTGCTTCATGAAATATAATTAAATTCTCTGACAGGCAAGCTATTGGATTTTAGCCAGGCTGAACATTGCAACTTAAGCTCATTTGGGTAGAAACAAATTTTCACAGTGCTGGAAATTTTAACTAATTACGTGGGCGGGTTTGATCAAGTTACACATGTTTAATTCCTTACTAACTTTACAACTTCCTTCTGCTAGAAGCCTTTCAGTTTCAGATGCTTACAAGAAGAAAAGGACTATGCCAGTCTCCTGGTAATACTGTTATCCCACCTACCCTGGCTCAGATCTTAAGTTTTCCCATGAGATGTCAGAGACAATAGAATTACTGATGTTAATGGCACTTTACAAGATTCAGAGAAAATAAATGAATCTCCACATTTGCTAAAATGAGAGGCAGAATTCTATACCCTTGAAATAATAGTTATTATAATAGCTATTTCCAGGTCTCATCAGTCCACATGCCAGTAAGTTATCCACTGGCATGATCTTCTGGAAGGCAGCCTCCTAATGCATAGTATTCATGAAAGCCATCTAGTCAGGGATGGTGACACAGTGTGGAGGTGGAGGAATACAGCAGGCCAGGCAGCATCAGAGGAGCAGGAAAGTTAACGTTTCACCTGCACATCTGTCAACTTGATCTACTGCATCCGCTGTTCCTGATGTGGCCTCCTCTACGTTGGTGAAACCAAACAGAAACTCGGAGACTGTTTCATAGAACATCTTCACTCTGGTCGCGACAAATGACAACACCTTCTGGTCACCAACCATTTTAACTCCCACTCCAACTCCTGGGGTGACAGGTCCATCCTGGGCCTCCTCCAGTGTCACAATGACACCACCCGAAAACTGGAGGAGTAGCAACTCATATTCTGCCTCAGCAGCCTACAGCCCAAAAGCCTAAACATGGATTTTACCAGTTTTAAAATCTCCTCTGCCCCCTGGTTCATCCCGTGTCCACTCCTCCCTCTCATCCCCACCTCCTTGACCTCCCTGACCTGACACAACATCTTCTGTCCCACCTATCCATCCCTCCCACCTCACTGACCAATCCCTACCACTGCCTACCTTCACTCACCTATCACCATCTCATCAACCTTCTCCAGCCCCGGCTCTCCACTCAATTTATTTCTGAGCTCCCTTCCCCCTCCCCCATTTCTGAAGAAGGGTCCTGACCCAAAATGTAAACTTTCCTGCTTCTCTGATGGCCTGGCCTGCTATGGTCCTCCAGCTCCACACTGTGTGATCTCTGACTTCAGCTCCTGCAGTTCTGCTATCTCGAATTAAGGATGGTGTTTGGAATGCAATCATGTTCATATGACTGTCCTGGTTTGAAGTTATGTGAGCTCTATCGTGAGGCACACATGTTGCAGGCAGTTACATACTGCTGGGTCAGATCATGGTGTCAGACATGGAGGTGAGATTGAATCGATAAGAAAGCATAGCTACTGACAGAGTGGCACAGAATGTTCAGAGCTGTGAAAGTTGTTATAAGTAGCTGAATCAAAGTAAAATACAACAATGAATCAGGACACAAGTGAAACCTGCAGAAGAGGAAATGGCTGCAGCTTTTCCTCTCCCGGTTTCAGTCAAAATGAAAGGTGTCATGAAGGAAAACTGGCAGATTTTCCACACACAATAACCTGGTTAGAAAATAACAACAGATTTGTTTAACGGGTCAGAGTATTTATACATCACTACATTAATATCACTGATGGTAAGAGGTTGTTTCAAATTATATTCCATTCTAAAAGATTATTTTAAAAATCAGACTGCAGAATTTGAAATACATCAATGCAAACTTTTTTTATTCATTTGTGGGATGTGAGCATCGCTGGCTGAGCCAGCATTTCTTGCCCATCCCTAGTTGCCCATAAGAAGGTAGTGGTGAGCCGCCTTCTTTAAACCACCACAGTTCTCAGTGCCCTAAGGGAGGAAATTCCAGGATTTTGACCCAGTGACATTGAAGGAACACCAATATATTTCCAAGTCAGGATAGAGAGTAACTTGGAGGAGAACTTAAAGGTGGTGGTGTTCCCATATGTCTGCTGTCCTTGTCTTTGTAGATGGAAATAGTCATGGGTTTGGAAGGTGCTGTCTGAGGATCTTTATGAATTTCTGCAGTGCATCTTGTAGATAGTACACACTGCTGCTACTGAATATCAGTGGTGGAGGGAGTGGATTCCTGTGGATGTAGTGCCAGTTGAGCTGGCTGCTTTGTACTGGATGGTGTCAAGCTTCTTGAGTGTTGTTGGGCTGCAGTCATCCAGGCAAGTGGGGAGTATTCCATCACACTCTTGGCTTGTGCATTGTAGGTGGTGGACAGGCTTTGGGGAGTCAGGAGGTGAGTTACTTGCCTCAGTATTCCCAGCCTCTGACCTGCTGTTGTAGCCACTATGTTTATCTGGTGAATCCAGCTAAGTTTCTGGTCAATGATAACCCCCAGGATGTTGATAGTGGGGGATTCAGTGATGGTAACATCATTGAATGCCAAAGGGAGGTGGTTAGCTTGTCTCTTATTTGTCATGGTCATAATCTGGCATTTGTGTAGTGTGAATGTCACTTGCCACTTCTGAGCCCAAGCCTGGGTATTGCCCAGATCTTGTTGCATTTGAACACAAACTGCTTCAGTATGTGAGGAGTCATGAATGGTGCTGAACACAGACACTAAAAATTGAATTACTACTCTTTAGAAAATAGTGCTTAACATTGTGCAATCTTTGGCAAACAGCCCCACTACTGACCTTACGATGGAGGGAAGGTCATTGATGAAGCAGTTGAAGATGGTTGGGCTGAGGACACTACCCTGAGGAACTCCTGCAGAGATGTCCTGGACGTGAGATGACTGACCTCCAACAACCATGACCATCTTCCTATGTGTCAGGTATGTCGCCAACCACCGAAAAATTTGCCCCCGATACTCGCTGAATCCAGTTTTACTGGGGCTTCTTGATGCCACACCAGATCGAATGTAGCCTTCATGTCAAGGGATATCACTCTCATTTCACCTCTGGAATTCAGCTGTTTTGTCCATGTTTGAATCAAGGCTGCAATGAGGCCAGGAGCTGAGTGGACCCCAAGTAAATGTAACTTATTAATGGTGCGTGTTATGGCTTAAGCTGAAAAAGATTTAATAATATTAACATTAAATATGTGATCTCATTAAATCAGTTCACATAATCCTGTGATTTTGCACGACTAAAAGATGATCCAACTAAAGATGGAATTGTATTGTGCACAAGAGATCCTGAATTAAGATCATGTCTATAGTGAGAGAAGGTCTCAGGAGAACAATTGAAATGTATAGAAGTGCTGAAAATGTAACTAGAGCATGTTCATGTCAAAACAGACCCAATATGTACATTGTACTGATAGATACACCAGGCACAAAAGGCAGACTAATCAAAGACAAAGGACACAATGCAAATCCTGCAGAGGAAATCGAGCAAACAGAAGGCAACTACAGCATGGGGAAAGCAGCGTTCTCACTGCAAACTGCTGAATCATTTGTATACAAATGTATGGATAGAAGGAAGCCTCAAAAGTAAGCACAGACATCCACTGGATCGACATTGGCTGAAGACTGACAAATCACACTATATTATTCAACAACTTGCTTCAATTAGGTTGATAGATGGTGTGTAGTTGGTGATTGTTGAAATGATCTTTGCAGAAGGAGAATATCAGGTGAACGTAAAATGTCAGATAGACACTGGTGCATCATGCAACATCTTCACAGGCCTGTGCCAAGTTGCTCAATGTGGTGATCAATAAATGAAGCCCTCAGATATAAATTTGAGGTACAGGGTGTTACTATACTCACGTCCAAGAGAGTTGGCTTTTCTGTAAGCCCATCACAATTGCAGATTGAAGAAATTGCTGTCTCCAGACAAAAGAGAAACACGCAAAAATGGCAGAAACCTTATTGGATCTTTTTCTCTCCACCCATCTAACAAGCTCAAGCATGTCTATTGTTTCAATATTAACATACTGCAGATAGATTTAGGCTAGGCTTGCTTTAATGTGATGGAAGACAGACAGTCCTGAGGAAGGGTTACTTGCTGTGAAATGCAAACTCTGATTTCTCCCCACAGATGTTGCCAGACCTGCTGAGCTTTTCCAGCAATTTCAGTTTCTGTTTCTGATTTATAGCATTGGCAGTTCTTCGGGCTTTATGTTGAAAGAAGACTGATATTAATTAGATTACCTTGCTTTTTATTACTAATTCTGTAACTTTAACAGAGCCAAATTAATTTGTTAATTTTTGTTTGAACCCTAAAAGTGTTGTCTGATATCTGTTTCTCTTAGAGTCTGGTTAGGAACTATTGGGACAATTCTGAGGGTGATTGAATGTTTTAATTTTACTGTGTTGCTGATTTGTTTTGACTTGCAATCCAAATGTTATATTGTGTGGCACCTGAGTGAATTTTTACTTTAACCTCTTCAATTATTGATTGACGTCCCTAAGATTGGATTTCAAAGCTGCAAGAAATGCTCCAATGGAGGCTTTTTAAAAATGTTTTATATAGCTCATATGTATCTAAGTTGTAAAACTTCATATCCTAAATCTTGACAGTTTGGTTAAATCATACTTTACTAGTAAGGACCACCACTGCAAAATTGATTCGTGAAAGGTCATATAATAAGTTATTGAAATCAAAAGAACTGCGGATACTGTAAATCAGGAACAACAGCAGAAGTTGCTGGAAAAGCTCAGCAAGTCTGGCAGCATCTGTGTAGGAAAATATAGTGTTAATGTTTCCTCAAAACTGTTAATAATTAATTGACATTGATCAAAAAAATCCCAACCATACAATGTGTTCTCACACAAATGAAGGTAGGGTCTGCATGAGAGAAAAAAAAATCACCAGGTGAACCTAAATATTCCAGAATCTTTTAAATTAGGTGTGGTTTATACTTTAGAACTGGGGTTGATCTGACAATTACAAAGAAATGTGAAAAACATAATTTTTACCCCTAGAGAGAGTAATGGGGCTTGTGAGTTATGGAGGGGTGGGCACAAATTGGGGAATCTATTGGTAGCCTGTCCATTTCTGGTTTTAATTGAAATGAATTGGAGGAGAGCCAACCAATCTGTTCTTAGGAGGCATGTCAGTCAATAAAACATTTCTAAAAATCTACAAGCTTCCATTTTAAATAGATGTTTACCTTAAACTTCTGTACACCAGGACCTGGGAAGGATCAACACAGTCTCAGCTGCCCTGAATATTTTCTTCTCCAGTTCCTTCTAGACTACTTCAGAGGACAGCAATAACACCATCCAATCTGCTTAAATTAGCAATCAGACTTGCATTAGGCAAGTAACATGGCACAAT
The DNA here is from genome assembly GCF_030684315.1 of Stegostoma tigrinum. Taxonomy (NCBI): domain Eukaryota; kingdom Metazoa; phylum Chordata; class Chondrichthyes; order Orectolobiformes; family Stegostomatidae; genus Stegostoma; species Stegostoma tigrinum. Next base: position 27,811,530 of record NC_081363.1, read on the forward strand.
GTTTCCTGAGATAAACATTGTCAAAGCTTTCTCCCATGTACAATGAGGAACACAGAACTGGCTTTGCCCCCAAGCATGGTCCAGGGTCAATGATCCCCACCTCAATTTACCAGGGTTTTCACTTGAGCCCAATCACATTAAAGCAAGCCTAGCCTAAATCTATCTGCAGTATGTTAATATTGAAACAATAGACATGCTTGAGCTTGTTAGATGGGTGGAGAGAAAAAGATCCAATAAGGTTTCTGCCATTTTTGCGTGCTTCTCTTTTGTCTGGAGACAGCAATTCTTTCATGAATTATTTAGGGCTTTCATGTCATTCCTCTACACCTGGGTTGTGAACACTGGCGTCATGCATGGAAATGTCAGCCCAAAAAAGTGGGAGGTAGCCACAACACCTCCCAGAATTGTAAACTCAGCCACTTAATTTCATTAAAATCAGATGTAATAATGAATAGGAGCCCTATTATGCAAACTAGGCAGTTGTGATGGCCTATATGCTACTAAAATTGGTTCTGTCATGGGGCCAGCACACAGTCACCTTTGGACAGCCTTGACCAGGATAAAGATGATGACACTAAAGAAGCAGAGGATAATAAAGCAAGGGGAAATCCAAGATATCTGCGCTCCTCCAATTCTAGGTTCTCGCAAATTCCCACCCTTAACAGTTGAGCTTTTTGTTGCCAAATCCCTACTGTCTGGAATTCAATGTCAAAAAGCTGCTGGCCCTCTAGCTCTCCCTCTCTTCCTTTAAGGTACTCTTATATCTTACCTCTTTAGTCAAACTTGTGACCATTGTCTTAATATTCTCTTTACTGGTTCCCCGTCAAATACAGCTTGATAATATCTTGTGAAGTATTTTAGGGCAATTTGCTGTGATAAAGGCACTCAAAGTCCATATTGGTATTTTGTTGTCATTGTTGAATACTGTAACAGTAGTCTGGAGCCTGGCCTACAATGAAAGATTTTCAGGAGATGCTGTTTGATGAATGCTTCCTCTGCCATTGTATCAAAGGTCTAGTTCACCTTGTCTCTCTAACCCTAATTGCTACACCTGCCTAACGATCAATACTGCACACTCCCTATTTTTAGTATTCATGCCACCTTACTTTGCTGGGTCACCAGTTGGTAAAACATCAAACATAAGAGTCTGCAGGAATGCTCACTCTCCTGCTGGCTTGAACTAGTAGATGGAAGTGACAGGCATCAAAAAAACTGGCTCGTTCTTCACAATTGCTGGTGCACTAAAAACACTCTGAAGACTGGCCCTCTTAATGAAGATTCATAAATAGTTCTTGACAACATTTCAAGGAGAGGCATATGGTTCAAAACATCTGAAATCTATGCAATATTTAGGAGGAAATTCCATTTAAAATTAAGCAGGATGCAACTCTGATCATGGCACAGACACTAACAGTTGAATGACTACCTGTTAGAAAATTTCCTGCAATTAAGACTAGCCTTAATTATCATCTGGGAATTCTGTTCTAGTACATTTCTCATGTACATTTTTGATCTGATAAGTTGCCAATGTTGGACCTTGAGGATTAGGTTACATTCCTGTATTTGTGCATAATAAGGAGTGTTTGAGTTGTGAATGTTGAACTTTTTTCTTGGAGAAAACTCTGATAGAATATTCATCATCAGAAAATGTTGGTGTTGACATTTTAGTGTTGATTGAACATCTCAGTAATTTTGGAATTTAGAGGGTAATTGCTAAATTCCACACTGGAGTCTAAAGGTTTTCTCAGAAATGACCAATGGATAAATGAAAACCTTTTTCACGTTTCTTGGCTTCTATACATCACATTTGTTCAGGATATTAGCCATTGCTTGTGTTTGCTACCACCAGTCCTACTTTCTAATTATTTTAAACAATCTGCTTGCACACATTATGGCCCACATCTGTGGTGGGGTTACTTAAAACTACACTTACAGCTCAAAGGTAAAGACACTATCACTGCTCTACAAGAACCCAGTCCTCCTTCCTACTCTTTAAAACAAAACTCAGATTAAAATGAACAGATATTTACTAATCCAAAGTAACATTTCCCAAGGCGGCTGATGCACACCTACCCCTGAAGTGCCTGCTGGTCTCTCGAAGCCTTTATCATGCCAGTGGACACTGCACACTCCCTATCAATCATCAAACACCACAAAAAAAGAAGCAGACACTATGACCATCTCCACAATCCACTGCCTCGGCCTACTGGTGGCCACTTTGACCAAGCCCAGGAGCAGGCCTACGATGAGTTAGCAAGAACTGCAGATGCTGGAGTCAGAGTCACAGAGTGGAGCTGGAGGAATACAGCATATCAGGCAGCATCATAGGAGAAGGAAAGTCAATGTTTTGGGTTGGGGCCCTTCTTTAGTTCTGAAATGTCGACTTCCTTACTTTCCTCTGATGCTGCCTGACCTGCTGTGTTCCTCCAACTCCACATTGAGGCCTACAATGAGGCCCTATGGCCTACCCATCCCTCCCCACATAGGGTGCCTACAGGTTAGGAGCATGAGCCTGAAGTGTACTGATTGGGCTTGAAGAATCACAGAGGCAGAGAACAGACAGGACATCTCTGCCAGCTGTAAGACGAAAGGAAAGTCTCCCGGAAGTAGTTCCCACGTTAAGTTAACATTGGCAGCGGGAGGTAGAATTTAACACATGATTTATGCCCAGCCACCTTTAACAGATTGAAATAAAGATCAGGAAAATGTTTAACCAGTGGCTAAGCTAATATTCTGCATTTTGTGCTATCTTCTAAAGTCCATTGCAAACATTCCCAATCTGATTTACTCTCTTTGTCCTGCTCAAGTAATGCTTTAGATCCATGAAGAAGAAATGAAAATCTATCCAGAGACAGGAACGAGGACAATGAGGTCAAATGAAATATATTAGGACGCTGAATGATTAATGTCTGATACAAAATCATTGTGATTTTGAAGAGATTCTAAAGCAGAATGTAAGCTCTCAGCTGGGAATTTCAAACCAGCTGTATGCAAATAACAGAGCCAGCTTTTCAAGAAGTGGCAGGGCTTAAGATATTTTCCCCAATGGTATCATATGAAGTATTACAATAAGTCATAATGATATTTAAATGAGATCTCTGAAAGCATTCAGCAGGGCCTTCGGCAGAAAATGACAGCAATTTTATTTTTAGGATAACTTAGCACTAAAGGATGGACTTTGGTATTCTTTGTTTATGTTTGTGGTGACTAATTTGCTCATTTCAAAAGGAGGGAATTCAGTTTTAAGTAGTTCAAGTGGTAGCATCTCATAAATAACATGTAATGTTAAATCATTGTGGTCAACCACATGGCCCAGATTTATTTATAGACTTTCTCCCGGACAGCAGTTGAGTCATATAGCTCAGGAACAAACCCTTCGGTCTAACAAGTCCACACTGACCATGTTCCCAAATTAAACTAATCCCACATGCCGATGCTATTGGCCCATATCTTTCCCAATCTTTCCAATCCATAAACATATCCAAATGTTGGAACTGAACCTGCATCCACCATTTTCTCTGGCTGAACATGCCCCTCCTTATCAAATCTTTCTCCTCTCTCCTCAAAAATATTCCTCCTAGTTTGAACTCCCCCACTCTAGGGAAAAGACTCTTGTCATTCACTTTATTTATGTACCTCAACTTCCTACACTCCAGTGAAAAAATTCCCTGCCTTTCCAGTCTAATTTTGCATCACAAACCTTCCATTCCTAACAGCATCCCAATAAGCCTTTTCTGATCCCGCTCCAGTTTAATGATGTCCTTCTTATGACGGGCCGACAAGAACTGCACACAGTATTCCTGAAAAGGCCTCACCAATGTCCTGTTCAACCTCAACATGACTCCAAACTCCTGTATTCAAAGGTCTGAGCAAGGAAGGTGTGTGCTAAACGCCTTCTTGACCACCTTGTCTATCTGTGATGCAAATTTCAAAGGATTATGTACCCAAACCTCTGTTCTACTACACCACCGAGGACCCTACCATTAATTGTGTAAATCCTGTTCTTGTTTGTATTGCCAAAATGCAATACCTCACATTTATCCAAATTAAACTCTATCTGCCTATTGTCGGCCCATTGGTCCAACTGATCAAGATCCCTTTGTAATCTTCGATAACCTTCTTCACTGTCCACTATATCACTAATTTTGGTGTCATCTGCAAACTTACTAATCATGCCTCCTATATTCTCGTCCAAACCATTTATTTAAATTATAAACAAAAGTGGGCCCGATACCGATTCCTATGGGACGTCACTGGTCACAGGCCTTCAGTCCAAAAACAACCCTCCACCAAACCCTCTGTTTCCTACCATCAAGACAATTTTGTGTCCAATTAGCAAGCTAGTGATCTAACTTTACTAATTACCAAACATGGAAAAAATGTGAAAATGTGAGGAATGATAAAGAATAAAGAATAACCAAATGGAGTTCCAAAGCTAAACAAAGCTTGAGAGGAAATAATTTTAAAAGTGGATCAGAATCCAATGTTTATTTGATGCTTTATGTTGACCTGATGTTCTTCTTCTTTCGTAATCATTCAACAGAGGCAAACCATATCTCACCTATTGACCTGGCTGAACCAATTTGTTACATGGTGTGGAGTGATTTGTCAGAATTATCAGTTGATATCTCTCTGGTGGTCATTTGTACTTGCTTGTTGAACTTCCTTTTAACCAGACAATTGTGTGCAAAATTATTCAGCTTCTTGCAGTGAGAACATTGCTTCTCCCACACTGGACATGCTGTCTTCACCTTTACTTAATAGCCTCTGGAGTGCTTGCAGCTTGTCCTTTGGGTGAAACTGTGCCTTTTGTGCCTGGAAAATCTGTAAGCCTAATGAAATACATGGGCTGTTCTGCCATGTGTATTGCTTTAGCTGCCGATTCACAACTTCAGCACTTTTGCACAAGTCCATTGTGCTCCCGGGTGTCAATTTCTCGCTTCTTAGTCGGTGTGCTCTCACTGTGCGATCTCTTATGTTTAATACAATCATACCTTTAATTATGTCATCTTCTAATTGTGCAAATTCACAGGTTTCTGTAAGGTGAACTAGTGACATTAGATGATGATTAATTCCACTCTATTTCTAAAGCTTCAAGTAGTACAAGAACTGATGGTCAAACCAATAAAACACAGCAAACTTTATTTTAACCAGTGCCTTAAATCAATGGAACACTTGATAAATTGGCAAAAATTTATCTACCTCAACTACTTTATATATACCCGATGACTTATGCTAGAAATAAAATGTAACAGTGAGGTATAAATCCCTGCATTATGTTTCTATTACTTACTGTACATTTTTATTTTTGATTATGGGAGGTGTGTTGATGTTTTTACATAGACTTTTTGAGGGTTGTTGATATCTCAAACCTTTGCTTGGTCAGGGTTTATTGCGGTTCTGCGTACCTCTTGATTATCCAGAACCAAAAGAACTGTGGATACTGAAATCAGAAACAAAACAGAAGTTACTGGAAAAGCTCAGCAGGTCTGGCAGCATCTGTGAAGAAAAGAATCAGAGTTAACGTTTCGGGTCCGGTGATCCTTCCTTAGAACTTTTTGTTTTGCAGGGTGTGAGCATGTGTAGTCCAGGTAGCTGTGGGAGTCAGTGGGTTTATCATGGATATTAGGGGCCGTCTATTCCCCAGAAATGGAAACAGGAATGTCGAGGAAGGGAAGGGAGGAGTCAGAGACAGAACAGGTGAAAGTGAGGGCAGGGTGGAAATTGGAAACAGAATCAATGAACTTTTCCATTTCTGGATGAGGGAGGGAAGCAGCACCGATGATATCATCACTATATCGGAGAAAGAATTGTGGGTTGGGGCTGGAATAGGACTGGAACAAGGAGTGTTCTACATACCTCATGAAGACACAGGTATAACTGGGGCCCATGTGGGTACCCATGGCCACTCCTTTGACCAGAAGAAAATTCTAGGAGTTAAAAGAGAAGTTGTTGAGAGTGAGGATGAGCTCAGACAAGTGGAGGAGGGTGGTGGTGGGTGGGGATGGTTCAGGCCTTTGCTGCAGGACGAAGCAGAGAGCCCTAAGACCCTCCTGGTGGGGAATGGATATGTAAAGGGATTACACACCCATGGTAAAGAGGAGGTGGCTGGAGACAACAAACTGAAAAATTTGAAGCCAGCGTAAGGCATCAGAGGAATCACAGATGTACGTGGGCAGGGACTGAACCAGGGAGAGAAGACTGAGCCAAGGTAGGAAGACATGAGTTCTGTGGGGCAGGAGCAGGCTGAAACAATGGGCCTTCCCTGGCAATCCTGTTTGTGAATTTTTCAAAGGAGGTAGAAGCGAGCTGTGCGAGGCCTGGGGATTATCAGCTTGGAGGTAGCGGCAGGGGGAGTTCACCAGATGACATACCGTCAGTAACCGCAGTCGGTACAATGGTCTGATGTGTCATGGTGGGGTCATGGTCCAGGGAAGATAGGAGGAGGTATCTGAGAGCTGGTGCTCAGCCTCTGCAATGTCGAGGTCAGTATGCTACACTACAACAGCGCCAACCTTATTGGCAGCTTGAATGGCAAGGTCAGGGTTAGATCTAAGTGCACAGAATGCAGTCAGTTTGGAGGGAGATAAGTTGGATTTGGCGAGAGGGGCAGGGAAATTGAGGTGACCAATATCATGTCCCCAGTTCTCAATGAAACAGATTGAGTGCAGGTAAAAAGCCAAAAGGAGGGGTCTATGTGGGGGGACAGTGTTGGAACTGGTCTGTGGGACGAGGAGAGGACTCTTGTCCAAAGAAATGCGCGCGGAGGTGAAGCCAGCAGGAGAGTTCGCTGTCGTGTCGTGCCTGAAATTCGCTCGGGTGGGGTCACAGAGGGCTAAAGCTGAGATCTTTGCTGGATGGAAAGTTAGGAGGAATGGTGAATACCCGACAGGAGGTGGGGTTGGGGTAGGGAATGGAGTCAGAGGGAAGGGGAGGAGAGGAAGGTTCCAGAGGGCCATGGGCATCTGAGTTGTTGCATTGTGTGGGCCTTGATGCCCGAAAGGAAGCGTTTCTTGTTAGCATGATGAGTGAGCCGGAGGATGAACTGGTGCAGCCCTGAGCCAGTGTGTTACGATGCTGTTGGAGAGAAAGGTCGAGAGTGCGCATGTGCTGCCGCGTGGTACTAAGTGTGGATCTCAGGAAGTGGCGAGAGCAGCTGTCTGTGGAACGCTGAATATCATAGAGATATCCGTCATCCTGATTGGATTAAAAGCACAAGGGATGAAACTTCAATTGGATTCCACGTGGGGTGAGTCTGAGCCGGAGGCAGTCACTGAGGAATGTGATATGGCTGTGGAAACGAGTTTTAACAAATATCTGGTCAAACACCAGGAGCGACAGTGAAATTAAAGTCGGTAGACAAGAAGAAATATTCGAACGGAAATCCTGTCGGAGAGAGGGAAGCAGAACTTCCTCAAGGTGGGCATGCCTAGAAGAGATGTGCCAGTGATTTAAATGCTACATAAAAACCAAAAGAACTGCAGACGTTGTAAATCAGAAACAAAAACAAATTTGCTGGAAAAGCTCAGCAGGTCTGGCAGCATCTGTGAAGAAAAAATCAGAGTTAATGATCTGAGTCTGGTGACTCTTCATCAGAACTGAGGTGACCCTTCCTCAGAACAGTTCTGAGGAAGGGCCACTGAACCCATAGTGTTAAGTCTGATTTTTTTTCTTCACAGATGCTGCCAGACCTGCTCAGCTTTTCCAGCAACTTCTGTTGTTGCTCTTTGGATTATTACATGAACCACATACAGATTGGCATAGGGCGAATAAGATTACAGGGATGAATGTGTGTTTCAAAAGAAGGACTCAGTTCTTGTTCTGGGGCATCGGCACCAGTATTGGGAAAAATCGGATCAACATCATGCTGCCTACACTTGGACTGTGCTGGGATCGGTTTTCTTGCAAGCCAAATAACCAGGTAAGTGGAGGAAACTGGGTTTTAAACGAGATAGTGTGGTCACAGGGTTAATTCTAGGAAGATGTAGTGAATCAAGGAATGGTGACGAACCTAGGAAAAATAATATGGGAAATTAAAAACAGACCATTACAGGAAGATATATGGAAAGTATAGCTAAGGTTGAATCAATAGGAAGGGTTAGAGGTGACAGAAATAATAAGAAGCCAAAGCGGAATGCATTCAGAATGGAACAGATAGGCTGATAGTGCAAATATAAATAAATGTGTGACCTGAGAGCAGGATGATATTAATTGTGACTGAATCTTGAAGGTTGAAAGACATTTTAGGAAGGACAGACAGCTTAGTAAAAGATAGAGGACTGGCACTGTTAATTAATGATGGCATCAGTACAGTGGAGACGGATGGCTTCAGTTCAGGAAACCAGGATATAGAAGTTGTTTGCAGAGAGATGAGGAATTATAAAGGCAACAAGTTAGTTAAGTGAATGGTGTACAGGATCCTTAACACTAACCATATGGTAGAACATAGAACATAGAAAAGTACAGCACAGTACAGGCCCTTCGGCCCACGATGTTGTGCTGTGGAATATTCCTAATCCAAAAACAAAATAACCTAACCTACATTCCCCTCAATTCACTGCTGTCCATGTGCATGCCCAGCAGTTGCTTAAATGTCACTAATGACTCTGCTTCCACGACTACCACTGGTAAACTATTCCATGCGCTCACAACTCTCTGGGTGAAGAACCTCCCTCTGACGTCTCCTCTATACCTTCCTCCTGACACCTTAAAACTACGACCCCTCGTGGCAGTCAGTCCTGCCCTGGGGAAAAGTCTCTGGCTATCGACTCTATCCATGCCTCTCATTACCTTGTACACCTCGATCAGGTCACCTCTCTTCCTCCTTCTCTCCAGAGAGAAAAGTCTGAGCTCAGTCAACCTCTCCTCGTAAGACAAGCCCTCCAGTCCAGGCAGCATCCTGGTAAACCTCCTTTGCACCCTGTCCAAAGCCTCCACATCTTTCCGATAATAGGGCGACTAGAACTAGACACAATATTCCAAGTAGGTTGTGGTATTAAGGAAAAAAAAACAGGATTGTGTGAGCAATATACAGCAATATTCAACGGGTTTTAGAAAAATCAGGTGTTCAAAGATTGTTTAGAGGGGACTTTGTAAAATGTTTTCAGGGTAGTTTCTTGTAATTGAATGTTCTGGAGCTGACCATAGAGCAAACTATCAATATTCAGGAGGCAATATGGAATATAAATGGACGGTTAGCTTTTATTTCAAAGGAAATCAAATATAAAAGTAGGGAGGTCTTGCTAAAATTATACACAGCACTAACCAGACCACAGTTAGAATATGGTGAACAGTCCGTTCATCTAAGGAAAGTTATACTGGCATTGGCCCAGAGAAGGTTCACTAGATTGATCCTAGGTATGGAGGTATTTTCTTATGAGGAGATGTTGAGTAGGCTTGGCTTGTACTCACTGGAGTTTAGAAGAATGGGAGGCGATATCATTGAAACATAAAAGATTTTTCAAGGACTTGACCGGGTCAATGCAGAGATGTTGTTTCCCCCTGTTGTAGAATGTAGGGCCAGAGGAAATGATCTCAAAGTATAAAGGGTCACTCAGTTAAGGCAGAGTTGAGCAGGAATTTTCACCTCTCAGAGAGGGGTGCATCTGCAGCACTCTTTTACCAAACGGAACTGTTGAGGCTGGGTTGTTAAGCATATTCAAGGTTAAAGTAACAGATCAAAAACAAAAAGATAGTAAGAACTGCCGATGCTGGAGTCAGAGATTAGCACAGTGTGGAGCAAAAAGAACACAGGCAGCATCAGAGGAGCAAGAAAGCTGACTTTTCAGTTCGGGAACTTTCGGGAGGTGGAAGGGAGTTCCGAATAAAATGAAGAGCAGAGGGCTGGGGCTGGGGAAGGTGGGTGGGATGGTGATAGGTGACTGCAGGTAGGAAGTGGTGGGGATTGGTCAGTGAGGTGGGAGGACTGGATAGGTGGGACAGAAGATGGACAGGTTGTGTCTGGTCAAGGAAGTGGGGTTGAGAGGGAAGGTTGGTCATGTGATGAGGCCAGGGAAGGGTGGGGAGATTTTGAAACTAGTAAAGTCCACATTGAGACCATTGGGTTGTAGGATCCCAAGGTGGAATATGAGGTCCTGCTCCTCCAGTTCACATTGAGACCTTTGGGCCTGCATTGGGTCAGTGAGGACTGTGTTGCCTTCCCATCTCCACCCCAACTAGTCATAGGATACCAAAAGTACAGAAAGAGACCTTCAGCTCATCAAGTCCACACCTACCATCCGAAGAGTATCCAACCCAGATCCACTCTATCCCTTGGACTTTCACGGCTAACCCACCTAAGCCTACACATCCCTGGACACTATGGGCAATTTATCATGGCTAATCCACCTAACCTGCACTTTTTTGGGCTGTGGGAGGAAACCAGAGCACTTTTAGAAACTCACACAGACACAGGGAGAATGTGCAAACTGCACAGTCACCCAAGGCTGGAATCGAACCCAGCTCCCTGGGCGCTATGAGGCAGTAGTGTTAACTGCTGAATCTGCAGCTAGAATGCCCTTGGACAGCCTTCCTGACACAGCAGCAATTGAGGCCAGGTGCCATCCTACCACTGGCAGGGGGCTTACCTTGCATGCAGATCCTGCTGGGTTTGCTTTCAGACTTGCAGGGAAGGTTTGACTGAGGTCCTAGAACAGGACTATTCCCTTGCATCCTTGTGTTTATTTACACTTTTTTAAAAACATGAAAAACAAACAGAAATTACAGTGACACTAAGACATGCTGAGAATGATAAATTTGAAGTAAACAATATTCATTAAGAGAAATTAATGGGATTAATAACTACAAGTCCCCTGGTCCCTTGGCCATTAATTTTGGGTATTAGAAGGGATAGTTGCAGAGATTGATTAATTGGTTTTGATCTTCCAGAATTCCTTCGATTCTACAATGATCCTATAGAATGGAACTTAGCAAAAATAACCTCATTTTACAAGAATAGAGGAAGGGAAAAACAGAGAATCATTGGCCAATTACCCTGATATCAATCATAGGGAAGATGAAAGAACACATTATTTGAGATTGATACAAGACACTTGGTAAATCCCAATATGATTAGGTAAATTTAACACAGGCTTATAAAAAGGAAATCTGTTTTGTTTTCTGAATGTAATTAGCATGGCAGGTAAGTGGGATCCAATGGACACACTATAATTGAACTTCAAGAAGACATTTGATAATACACCATTCCAGATGATGTTACACCCAATTTGATCTTCATGTGTTTTATGCATAATATATTAGCACGGATTGAGAATCAGTTAATGGACAGAAAACAGAAAGTGGGACTGAACAGATCATTTTCTAGACAAAGAGCAGTATCATGTAGAGTGGCATAAGGGTTAATGTTTGAGCCACAACAATTTGCCATATCAGTGATTTGGATAAAGGTCCTATATCCAAGTTATGTCCAACTTTGTTGTTACTAAGTGACATAAAAGCCTGGATTTTTTCACATTGTTTTCAGAATCCCGATGTTGGGACTTAATGCTGATCCCAACCCCAAACTTACTGACAGCACAGCCAATTGTATACACTTTCTAAAGGCAATTTTCTAATTAGTTATCTATACAGTCACTGTCTTCTGAAGGACAGCCGGCAGGGCTCTCAATGAACCAATCTGAGGGCTGTTTTCCAGATTGATTGCTCCGATGTGAATGCTGACCTATGAGGACAGAATGAACAAAGTGGGCCTTTATCCTCTGGAGTGTAAAGAAGATTAAGAGGTGATCTCATTAATATGTTTACAAATCTTCAAGGCTTAACAGGCTACATGCTGAGTGGCCACTTGCACTGGCTGTCGACTCTAAAACTAAGGCTTATCAACTCAGGATAAGGGGAGAATAATTTTGAACTGAGACATGGAAAACTTTTATCACCCAGAGAATGGTAAATTATTGGAAAGGTCTAGCTCAGGTAGTTGTGGATGGCTGTGTTAAGCAGTATATTCAAAAGTGAAGGATCTTGATTGGAGCACTAAGGAATCAATGCATAGGGAAAGATGTTGCCAACGTGAATTTATACTGAAGTTGATTGTGATCTAGCACAGCAGGCTCAAGATGCCATCAACTTATTCCTATTCCCAGGTCCTCTTCTTCATGTTTTTATGTTTCTGCATGTGGTGCATTATGCTACAACCTGCTTGACTTGAACACTGAACTTAAGAAAAGTCATTGAGGATCAACTAATAGTTGTGAAAACCTCAGTCATCACTTTAACATGTCCTCTTTTCCAAAACTAGATAAGCCCGGTTCCCTTAACTTTCCATCATATCACAAAAGATCAGATAAAAACAATGAAAATAATCAGCGATTAAATTAAATTCTATTAGAGCCTGACTGTAAAGATACAAAATATATTTTCTGACACTAGTATGCCCACAGGAATTTACATATTCAATTTATGAATTATTAAACAAGCTTTAATGTAGTTATTAAAGGTCAGTTCAATGGCAAACAATTTTTTCAGAAAATTCAGTTGATTTTAGCCTGATTTTGTCGTACCTGAAAACGTTACCAAAAATAGATGCTGAAAAGTCACCATAGAAACCTTTGTCACAGTTTGCGAATATGAAATGACAAATGTTATTAAATGATCCAGAAATTTTCACATAATACCAAAATTGCTTCATTGAATATTGCAGCAGCCAAGCAGATGCACAATTCTACCCCCAGCATTATATTCAATGATATATAAGTTGCTTTACAATGATATGTTGAATATTCAAGTTTAGTCTCAAGATAAAAAGCTGCTCCTTTGAAAGGCTGTTTCAGAGATAGTAGGAACTGCAGATGCTGGAGAATCTGAGATAACAAGGTGTAGAGCTGGATGAACACAGCAGGCTAAGCAGCATCAGAGGAGCAGGAAAGCTGACATTTCGGGCCTAGACCCTTCATCAGAAATTTCTGCTCCTCTGATGCTGCTTGGCCTGCTGTGTTCACCCAGCTCTACACTTCATTATCCCTTGAAAGGCAGTCAGTTCTGCCTTTCACTCCTACTTAAAAGATATGAGCAGTGTGCGTACTCCAGTCACTACCAGCTAATGATTGCTGTGGAATGCTATGCCCAATTTCCTTTCTATAATTTGCCTGTTTGGTTAACAACAGTGGAGGATGGACCACTAAAGTGCCTTAATGAGATCAGGCGCTTGCCTTAACAATAGGCACAGTACATTGCATGACAACAATAGGAACAAGCTACAGTACCTACTTAGATATAATGACTGGGACCATCAGCAGCCAGGAATGACACCATGGAGGTCTCAAAATAGACTACTCCCTTGCTTATCCAAGACTGCATTACATCATCAGTTTGGGTGGAGTTTAAGACAGTATCCACCACTAACCTTTTCCAGACCATTGCCTTACACAACAAATTGAAATTAAAGGAAAGATGTTTGGAGCCAAATTATGGCAAGACCTTGTCATGTTTAAATGATAGCTGTTGCTAATCAAAGAAATGAAGTCAGTGGCCTCGCCATGTCGATAATATTTTCAAATTGCTCAACATCATGAAATACAAGTTCCTTGTTGAAGGATTTTTCCATAATATTTTAAATATTAATATTTCCACTGGTAACACTTTACAAACACATGCAGGTGTTATAGTATGGGGAATCCCAATAGAGAAACAATTCACTTAATGGGCTCATGTTGTCCTGGTGGAAAGGCCGTCCTGGAGCCTTCCTGCCTGGGCCAACTAGGTGACATGTGAGAAAGGGTTTCCACCTTGCACTTTCCCGCTCAATCACGCATTGAAGAGGGAACTTTTCATATAATACCAAACAGCTTCATTGATTATTGGAGAAAGCAAGCAGATGTGCATTTCATCCACCGGCATTATATTAAATGAACATATAAGTTGCTATACAATGAAATGTTAAATATTTATGTTTAGTTCATCAAATTCTGCTATCATGTTTGTTTTTCTGATTGTTGAAGTATGAATTTCTAAAATATCGCAGAATTTACAGATCAAACAAACTGCTACTGTACCATATTTAAACACACTATGAGCTCATTTCATATTTGGTTAGATCAACTCGTTACTCCAATTATGCCAATTATATGCAGGTCCAAGTGATCGAAACATAGAAAATAGAAACAGGATGAAATAACTCCAAGAAGGCAGGTATCCCATGACCAAGTCACTTTTCAGTTATGTGTGCATGGCACAGGGACTCTGACTGGCTTGCTCAAAGAGAGTCCCTAGAATGAGGAGACTCTGAATCTCCGGTTTACATCTATCAGCCAGGCCTCCCTGATTAGCACAGGTTAATAACCCCAATTAGGGATCTCATACTCGATGAGATCCATATGGTCCTCATTCCAATCATTTCATCCCTCCCCACACCACCTTGTCTAGATTTAGGCCTGCTCTTTCTCTTGTAGATTCTCCTGGGATGTTTTTGCCTCAGGTCTGGTTCCTCTGACTCGGACACGGGCAGCGTGAACTGGACTCTAATCCGACTCTTGCATCTGGAGCATCTCGGAAGAAATTCCTCTTCTTCTTTGGGTGTTAATGTTATCAAGGCTGCAACAATGGCTTCATCAATCTCAGACTTTGAGGTTTCTTCAATGTGAGACTGAGGGGAAAACCCCTTGGTTTCTGAAAGGACTTTCTGGCTGTTCCCAGGGGCTAGGTATGTATTGCTCCCATCCCGTTGTGTGGTAGCAGCTTTTATGTTATCCACATGTTTGTTTAGTACTGTAACACCTACCTGAACTTTGTATATCACGAGACCTGACATCGCAGTGATCTTGCTGCTTACCGATGCAGGGCCAATTCCATGTTTCGACACTAAACTTTATCCCCTGAAGTAAATTGTCTCTCTAGCTTACAGGAGGCATGTGGCCGACATTGGTGTTCCTGATGCCATTTCGTCCCGTCCCCCCCACTTGCCCAGGTTTATCAGGTTTAACCAGGTTTGGATTCTTCTCCCCATTAGCAACACTGCTGGAGCTATCCATGTAGTTGCATGAGGGGTAACCCTATAATTGAACAGCAACCAGGACAGTTTCGTATCGAGTGAAGCTGTAGGCGGTTTCTTTAAGCCTGCCTTCGACATTTGGACTGTTCTTTCTGCCAAACTATTGGATGATGGATGGTAGAGTGCCGTTTGAACAGGCCGAATGCCATTCGACCTTAGGAAATACTCAAATTCCCTGCTGGTAATGATGTCCCATTGTCCATGACCAATAATTCCAGGAGTCTATGTATCGTAAACGATACTTGCAGCTTTCGATCATCATCCTGGAGTTTACTGAATGAATTCTATGCATGTCCAACCACTTTGAGTGGACGTCCACAAATTGAGCTCAAGAAAGGACCAGCATAGTCGAAGTGTAACCGAGTCCAGGGTTAACTTGGCCATTTATGCTGCAGCTACACAAAACTCTGGTGCGGCGGCACTTGGAGTATTGCATACAGTTCTTGACACCACACTACTGGGAAGGATGTGGAAGCTTTGGAAAGGGTGCAGAGGAGATTTACTAGGATGTTGCCTGGTATGGAGGGATGCTCTTACGAGGAAAGGCTGAGGGGCTTGAGGCTGTTTTCATTAGAGAAAAGAAGGTTGAGAGGTGACTTAATTGAGACATATAAAATAATCAGAGGGTTAGATAGGGTGGATAGAGAGAGCCTTTTTCCTAGGATGGTGATGGCGAGCATGAAGGAGCATAGCTTTAAATTGAGGGGTGAAAGATATAGGACAGATATCAGAGGTAGTTTCTTTACTCAGAGAGTAGTAGGGGAATGGAATGCTTTACCTGCAACGGTAGTAGATTCGCCAACTTTAAGTACATTTAAGTCATCATTGGACAAGCATATGGACGTACATGGAATAGTGTAGGTTAGATGGGCTTCAGATCGGCATGACAGGTCGGCACAACATCGAGGGCCGAAGGGCCTGTACTGTGCTGTAATGTTCTATGTTCTATGTTCTATTCGTGCAAATGTAGGAGAGCTGCTGCTGGCAACCTTTGTCCTTGTTGACACTCTGAAGCTGCACCACCAATGTAGCTATGCCAGCTTCCAACCCTGGCCACCAGACATAACTTCTCACCAACATCTTCACTTTGAAATCCCTGGATGACCCTGGTGAAGTTCAGACAGTATCTGTCAGCAACCTTTGCTTGAGACAATCGCTCTTGCTCGCTATGATAAAATGCCATCCTCTACGGTGATCTGGTCTCACTGGATCCAGAAAGGATTCCATTCTGTTTGTGATGGCCCTTTTGCTTCCGCCATCACCACCATCTGTTCTGGTTTTGTCAGGACAGGACCTTCTTGCGTCCATAGTCAGATATTATCAGAAGCGACTGGAAGGTTGTCCTGGAAGAGGCCACGGCTGAATCTGACCTGAAGCCATGGAAGGCATGGCCTTGTCTTGTTTGAGTTGCCCCAGCAGGGGTTTGTGGTTTGTTACTATTACAAAATTATTTCTGCAAGGGTATTGGTAGAACTTGCTCACTCCAAAGATGGCCACCAAACCTTCCTTCTCTATCTGGGCGTATTTACATTTGGCGTCAGCCAAAGCCCAGGAAGCTAACGAGTGCTCCTCTCCACTGGGCCACCAGTGAGCCAACAGTACCCCGATACCGTACCAGGAGGCGCTGCAAGTCACCATCACATCTCGCTTACGATTGTAGTTGGCCAACACACCAGACAATGATAGCTGCTTTATCATTTCCCTAAAGGCTACATCTTGACTACATGACCATTTCCAAGGCTGACCCCTTTACAACAGTCAGGTTTACGGGTGCCAAGATGGAGTCCTCTTTATGTATGAATTTTCCATAATAATTCACCAATCCAAGGAAAGACCTAAGCTCAGATATAGACTTGTGAGATGGGGCACCTTTGATTGCCTTCAGTTTATGTTCTAACAGGTGTGACCTGGTCTTGTTGCTGCTGAAATAACTCAGGGAAGACAGGTATCCAATCACAAGTCACCTGTTATATACATATGCACAGTACAGGGACTCTGACTAGCCTGCTCAGAGCCAGTCCGTAGAATGAGGAGACTCTCCGAGACTCCTGTTTATATCTATCAGCCAGGGCTCCCCAATTGGCACAGGTTAACAACTACAATCAGCGAAGTTATAGTCAGTGAGGTCCAGCTGGCCCTTATTTCAGTCATAACACAGGATTAGGCCATTCCGCCCTTTGAGCCTGTCATGCCATTCATTATGATCATGGTTGATCATCCAACCCAAAAGCCTGATTTTGCTTTTCCCCATATCCTATGATCCATTTAGACACAAGTGTTCAATCCAACTACTTCTTGAAATCATACAATGTTTTGACCTCAACTGCTTTCTGTAGTAGCAAATTCTACTGGTTCACCACGCCCTAGGTGAAGAAATTTCTCCTTATCTCAGTCCTCAATGGTTGACCCCATTTCCTTACCCTGCTTCTGGATTCTCCAACATCTTTCCTGTCTAGTCCTGTTAGAATTGTACACGTTTCAATGCTTCCACCCTCACTAAAACAAAATGTCTACAATTGCTAATTTTAACGAACTCTGTTTCACAAAATAGAGTTAATTATGTGGGATTCCTTGTAATGATCCTCCGTTCTCCCTTTCAATACTGAAACTTTTAAGACTTTACATCTTTTCATTGACTATTCAATGGACAGTCATGGAATTTGTGAATTATTCGATGACGTTTTATGATGGGATGTTTAGAATACATAGTCTGAATTTCTGGTTTTGGATATAGTTGAATCATATGACTTTTAGGGGCCATTTTGAAAGATGCTTTACATCCATTTTAAAGAGAGATTTGCTTTCTTCACAAAATATATAAAAATATAATTATACCTCTGTTAAAAGCAGATAAAAGAAATTAACCAAAGAATTTAGCATTTTATTGTATCTCGTAATTATTTTGCTTATGACTTTTATGCTCATATAAAATGTCTTTGAGAAAATTAGAAGGTCTACATTATTGAACAATGAAACCATTCATCATCTTTAATAAATCTGAACTGTCTAGGGATTTAATAAATGCCCTTCTACATTGAAAATCCTTTACTTCCTTATTTGAGTCATTTTTAATTTTAATCTCTTGAGCGCATATCAATAACATAGTGAAAATTCAAATTCCAGTTGTATTTTAGTGAGTCATATTAATAACCTTTGTGGTATTCTTTTAAATTCCAGGAAACACTTGCTCACTAATATCTAATGCTAAACTGAATCAGTTCAAATGGTGTCCCTAGAATTTGCATAGTAATTCTGCCAAAATTTAGTGTTCTTGTCGGTATCTGCCACAAAGGAACATTCGTGTGCCAACAACACCTGTCTCCATCTGAAACACAAGTATCTCTCATAACAGCCAAGCTGAGCTCTCAGGGGAAACAGCCAATTGCAGGAGCTGGTGAATGCAGAGTTGGTACAATGAATGAGGATACAGATTCAAAACGATTTGGCAAACTAAAATAAATGTTGGGAAATCAGTGACTCTAGTTAATGGGGGAAAAAGATGCTTTCAACTTCAAGAGTGTAAGCTGGACTCAACCCAAAATATTTAAAGGCTGTCCTGGTATGTTAGAACATTTGTAATATGGCACGAAATTTTAGATGACTATTTTCCTGCTATTTATTGGGAGTTACTCGTTTTTATTTAACCTATTTGGTCATGTTGTCACACACCTCTGGAGCAAATGGGACTTGAACCCAGGACTCTCGGGCTGGGGAGGGGTGGGGGCGGTGGGTGTTGGGGGATGTGGAGCTGGTGGCGGTGCAGGAATGCCAGCACTGTGCCACAAGGCAGACCTATGATGAAAGATACTGCCCATTTTTTTTATTGAATTTTTTTAAAATGGCTACAAATGATTGTTTCATTAAGGAGTTGACAAATTCATTAATAAATATTGATCTTCTGGTCAATATGGGTAAATATCATCAACAGGCTATTTGATTAATTCCTGTCACTTTTTATGGGTTGAATGACAATCGATGAATTGTTTGTTGACATTTTAATATTTCAGAATGGTCTGTAAAACAGCAAGCACAATTTCATAAACATTTCATCACAAATGCAGAACATGTTTTTCAAAACTTTGAATACTTTCAACATTACCGGTGCTTTTGGTATGACTGGGGAACATACAGGCACTAAGTTAGTTGATCTCGGCAAGGGTGGGAGTAGGTTGCTAAAATTGGTAATGTGACTTAACAGGACAGGTAGAAAGAGAGGTGTTTTCAGGGTGGAAAGGATGGATTGGTGAGTGAGAAAGAAATCTGGATGTGCCATGACACCCTTCTACATAGATAAACAGTTCATTTACAGTTAATGAAAAGTTGATATTTTATATTACAACACTAAGATCCTGTCGATACCTAACCTGTCAAATCACAACAAAAGGTATACAGTCTGACGATGACCAAGTTTTGGTTTACTAAAATAATGCACAGAGCACCTGATTCTACCACTTAATTATTATACAGTAGCTTAAAAGAGACCTTTCCTTTTCTGGGATAGTAGGAACTGCAGATGCTGGAGAATCTGAGATAACAAGGTGTAGAGCTGGATGAATACTGCAGGCCAAGCAGCGTCAGAGGAGCAGGAAAGTTGGCATTTCAAGTCTAGACCTTTAGGCCAAATGTTTTAATTTTTTATGTATATTTTTCAAGTATATCGGCAAAGTAAGCATTTGAATTCAACTTGCTTTTATGTACTGGCTAGTTGATTACACTTCACAGATTTAGAAGCAGGAACTTGCTGCAGCATTGAGAAAATGCCAAACTTTAATGTGTATTTCTCGATGAAAGAAAAGATCCATTTATTATAAACTGGTGACTACCTGGGCTTATTTCAAATAGATAAACTTACAGAGATGAAGAATTGTTTTACAGCTTGCTATAGGTAAATAAAAATCCTTGTATACATATATCATATATATCAAGTACAAATGTACTTTGTTCCAAAATGACAATCTAATAACAATGCTGCTTTGAAAAGATGAAGCTATAATATAATTGTCACTAAGTCTGGGGTCTTTCACATCACCATTGACATTTAACTTTTTTTTGCCATGTTGCACTGTTGTGAGTGGCTTTTCTGCTTCAAAAACTGGAACAAAACTCAGTCAGGTTCCTTTTTTTCACTGATACATAGGTTCCCCTTGGTGTTTTCACATCAAAGCTTTTAAATCATTGATGAATAAAAATGGTCAGATCAAGAGTGGAACAAATTGATAGTTGCTTCTCATTTCTACATTATTACCAAGAGTAGGTCACATTTGTTTCAAGCTGTCTCAGGGAAATTAACAACAGGTACTAGTTATCAGAGATAATGGGAACGTTATTGTTGTTCTATATCCATCGTAATTGTATTAAGAACACTAGTTATTCTACACTGCATGTACCAAAGATACAGGATCATCAGCAATTTAGAGAGATAGTGTCATAGAGTTGTACAGCAAGACAGGCCCTTCACTCTGACCTGTCCATGTCAATCAGATATCCTAAACTATAGGCGAGTCCCATTTGCCAGCATTTGGCCAATAACCCACTAAATCCTGAGATAATTGGAACTGCAGATGCTGGAGAATCCGAGATAACAAAGTGTGGGGCTGGATGAGCACAGCAGGCCAAGCAACATCTTAGGAGCACAAAAGCTGACGTTTCGGGCCTAGAAGGGTCTAACATTTGTGCTCCTAAGATGCTGCTTGGCCTGCTGTGTTCATCCAGCTCTACACTTTGTTATCCCACTGAATCCTTCCTATTCATGTACCCATCCTGGTGCTTTTTAAATGTTGTCAATTGTACCAGCCTCCACCACTTCCTCTGGCAGCACATTTCATACATGCACCACCCTCTGCATGAAAATGTTGCCCCTCAAGTCCCTTTTAAATCTTTGCCCTGTCACCTTAAACCCTCTAGCTTTGCACTTCGTTACCATGGGGAAAAGACTGTGACTATTCACCCTATCCTGCTCTCATAACTTTCCCAAATTAAAAATAGAAACTCAAAACTTCACAAATCAAAAATCATAATACAACAATGTGGCAATTTGAAACTGCCCTGTCAGCTACTGAATTGCTAAACAGTGAGCACAGATTCACAAAACAATCATGGTTCAGTAACTTTGTGATGAAATGCTACGCATTTCAAATGTTAGTTCTGTTTCTGTCTCTACAGATGCTGATTGACCTGCTGAGTGTTTATAGCATTTTGTCTGTTTGATTTTGTATCTCAGTAAGTGTTGACTAATGGACATACTTGGAGACAGTGTGGCCATTTTGTGGAACATCTGTAATCAGTCAGTATGTTTAACATTGAGCTTCCTGTGACCTGTCACTTGTATTCTCCAACTTACTCTAATTGTGATCTTGCCATCCTTGACTTGCTATAGAGTTCTAATCAAGCTAAAAGCAAGCTTGAAGAAAGAACCTCACCTTTCAACTGGAGTCTTGGCAGTCTTCTGGATGGAAGGTTGAATTCAACAATTTTAGATCATAACCTTTGCCTCCATTTTGCTATATAGGGCAGAATTTTTCCATTTGCAGAGAAATGTGTTTTATTGAATGAAATTCACAGTGTCTGGTCCATTTTAGTTTCAAGTAACTTTTCTCACACATTCCTCCACTCTTCACTTCACTTGCTCCATAACCAGGCTCCTGGGTCCCTTTCCCTGCATCCACCGCCTCCTCTGAAAGTTTATTCCACACATGAACCACTCTTTGTATAAAACAAAAGTGCTCCCATGTTTTCTTTCAAATCTTTCTCTGCTCACCTTAAAAATACTCTTGAAATTCCCCAATTTAGTGAAAAGACATTTGCCATTCACCTTATCTATACACTTCATCATTTTATAAACCTCTATAAGGTCACCTCTCAACTTCCTACACTCCAGTGAAAAAGTCTCAGCCTATCCTTATAACTCAAACTTTTCATTCCTGCAAACATCTCACATAAAAAACTGCGCTCAGTCTAGCTCTACCACTGCACATACATCTCCCTAAGTCTCATGGGCTATAGCTCTCAGCATTGGATGCTTTCTACCCATAAGATGGCTCTCATCCATCTCATCCTCTCAAGCTACCAAACCTTCCTGCCCTCTGTACACCCCACTTACTCACTGGGAACACCTCACTATCACTGCTCACTGCCCTTCCAGTTGTTTCCATCATTCTCAATCCTTCCCATTGTCTCATTGCAGGAAAAGTTGGACATCCACGTCAGCATCCTGTAACTGAGCATAAAAGACCCAGTGCACTCAGAAGGCAATGTGAGCTACACAGAACCTGGCCGTCTCCATGTAAGTGGTAAAGTGGGTAAGAAAATAAATGGAGGGCCAGTTGATGCACATGTCTATGTGAGTACAGAGGCTTTCAGCATAGATGCACAAGCGACACGGGTGGCCCTACAACCTGGCAGAGACATGCAAGCCGTCAGGGTCTCTGAGCTTCAAAATGGGGTCCTAAAGACCTGAAGTGGTGAGAACGTTGGTCTGAGAGTAGGCACAGTGATGCTGATGTGAGTGAATGAAAGCAGAGGAGGATGGTACTCACGAAGCATTGGACATTGGTTTGAAAAAGCAGTTTCCATTTGGCTGGCTCAAGCAATCAGTGAGCTGCATTTTCTACATAGTCACTTTGATTTACAAGCTCGGATTTTGAGTTATCTAATTTCTCACTGAAGGAGAGGAGAACTGGAAGTAGTGTATAAATAAGACAGGTTAGGGCTTTAATAAGGTATAAAGGTAAGATAGCCTGCACTCAATTCTGAAGTTGTTATATTTAAGACTTGGAGACGGAGAATATCAGGGACATTTTTCCAGAAGTCGAGAATCTGGTTTTCTCGCTCTTGTCATTTTCTATCTTTCTCACCATTGCTCAGATCACACAAGAGAAGAAACTTCTGCCCGTTTTTGCGTCTGCAGGTTCAGTTTTAGTTCTCTGCCCTTTCTTTATTCCTTCACCTTGTATTCAAGCATCTGTTATCCAACATTTCACATCTCATTCAAAGATATGTTTTGCTTTTTTTTGACAAACCCCATTTCCACTCACTTTGGTTGTGCATGATAGAAATTTTTCCATACAACTTCTCCTGCCCACCAACCCAATCTTTGTACTCCCTGCCTCCTTTCACTTACTCAAACCCTACTACATTTTTATCTTTCGAGAGTTCTGATCGTCACCAACTCAAAGCATTAACTCGTTTTCTCTCGCTTCTGATGGTGTCTGACCCATTTGTATTTCCAGCATTTTCTGTTTGAATTTGCTCGGATCTGTTGGTTATGGATAGGAACAGATATAGGATATTCAACCCATCTAACTTGTTCTGCCATTCATCATGATCGTGCCTGATTGTCCACTTTATTGCCTCTTTCCAAACATTATCCTCATATTCCATTGCACTGCTATTTACAATTCTGTCAATCTCTATGTTAAAGATATACTTCCACAGCCCATAGGAGTGGAAATTTCCAAAACTTCACAATCCTTGGAGTAAAAAGAAAACCTTAGTCCTAAATGACTTCCCTTTATTTTGAACTTGTGACCCTGGTCCTAAACTTCCCAAAATCAAACACCCTACTTGCATCCACCCTGCCTGTCTATCATTTTAAGTATGTTGTAGGTTTAATAAAATCACTTTTCATACTTTGAATTTCTAGAGAATATATGTTCATCTGCCTGTTACTCTTCATAGGACAATCCTGCAACCCTGGGAACAGTCTAATGAACCTATGTTGCACCCCCTCTCTAACAATAGATATTGAGATAAGGAGACCAGAACTATGTACTTCATTCCAGGTGTGCAGGATAGCTTGGATCCATGTATATCGTGCTGCTTTTACTGTTTAATGTGCCTGTTGGCTTCTTGTTTCTTTGTGTGTCCAATGTTGCTTCTAGGCTACTTTCGGACACCTCTCATTAAACCAAAGTTTTTGATCCCGGTGTAAAGCATATCCTGGGCAAAAATGTGAATGTGATGGCATCCTGCTGCTGCTGAGAGTGAGGCTTTAACAAATAGATCTGTTCCATATCAATCCCATTTAGCATAGTGGTAATGCCATATAACATGATGATCGATTTCCCCTGTGTAAAGATGAGACTTTGTCTCCAATGAGGACTGCGCAGTGTTCATTCCTACTGCCATGGATAAATTAATCTGTGACAGATCGACTGGTGAAGATGGCCTCAAATATGTTTTTTGCCCGAGGTCTGCCCGCCCACCATGTGTCATAGACCCAATCCTGCACACACGTACCAGAACACATGACCCCACTCTGCCATTAGTGATAGTACCGTGCTAATGGAGGAGGCATGCAAGCACAGTCTAATAAATTGCAATGTGATTTTTCAATCTATTTTACTTCATTGTTTATATTTTGAAATCAAGCTATGCTAAGGATGGAAAGAAATTTCACTGACAATGAGAGAAAAAGAAGTCTGCATTTAACCTTGAAACAAACAGTAACAAGTACTATGGTTTTTTAAAAATGTTTTCAGTCAGCATTTTTCCTTTCCTTCCCTTACAACATGCTTTCAATAAAATTGTGCAAGGCCTTTGTTGCCCTGTTGAGTTAATTGTTTCTGTCAGCCAGCAGTCAGCAGATTAACAACATGACTCCACAGAGTAGAACCAATCTTTCTTTTTAACTTAATGCATTCAAAGCTATGAAAGCTGTAAAATATATAGCATGCTACATACTGTTCACCAAATTATAGCTACAGAAAGCTTTCATTATAGGTTTTAGCAATGCCTAACTTGCTTAAGTCAGAATTGTTATGATGAAGTAGATACATCAGCTCCCCTCTTTTTAATCACCTCAATCAGTCACACTTTACATTTTATTATTGTTTAAACATACAACTGCATCACACCTCAATTAAAATATTGTACCAGTCAAATGTAAGGAGTCAACTGTGCTCGATTCTTGAGTAAAAAATGGAGATATTTTATCAATTACAAACGCTGAAAAAAATAATAAAAGGTGACATCAAACATAGACATCAATATTGATAAAAAAAACTTAAAGGAGAATGCCCAGTATCGGCAGAAGAATTTGAAAAGTTCTTGAATTAGTTATTGAATTGTTATAGTTGAACCTGAGACCACAGCTGTCTATTTCTTGTGTCCTTAACAGTAGTGAAATCTGTAGAATCCTTGAATGCTTGGGAGATGGATGTTTCTCTAATTTGTTTTATCACAGATGACGACTTTTGGATGATGAAAGGAATCAGTGGGAGAGGGAGTGTTCTAGCCTTTCCTGTTACCAATCAATTTTCTTTCTCATCCTAGGAGTAAATGACTGCAGATGCTGGAATCGGTACTGACGACAAAAAATGCTGGAGATCACAGTGGGTCTGAAAGCATCCATGGAGAGAAAGCAAGCTAAAGTTTTGCATTCATATAACTCTTCATTAAAGCTGACGTAAAATGTGGAGGGGGCAAAATATATGCAACAGTGGGGGAGGGTGGAGTGCAGGGGGAGAAAGGATGTTGATAGTTCAGATTAAGTGATCAGAATGTGAGAATGGCAGCACAATGGTGTGTCTTACTGCCAGACTAGAAAGAACAGGCAGTCCCATTTGGTGTGGGGTAGGGAAGGAAGAACATGGTGACAGAGAATATAACATGTAAAGCTAAAGGAAAGAGAAGTAATAGGGCTTGGTTCACCATTGGGATGTGTTGAACTCAATATTAAGTCTTGACGGTTGTAAAGCGCCCAGTCTGAAGATGAGATGCTGTTCCTCTAGTTTGCGCTGTGATTCACTGGAGCATTGCAGCGTTTTGAGGGCAGGCAAGTGAGCATGTGAACAGGACAGTGTTAAAATGATCAGCTATGGGAAGGTCAGGGCCATGCTTGCACGCTAGCCACAGGTATTTGCAAAGTGGTCACCCAGTCTGTGTTTTGTTTCTCCAATGTAGAGTAGGCCAAATTGGGAGCAGCGAATACAATACACAAAATTAGAGGAGCAACAGGTGAAATTTGGGACCTTGGCTGGTGAGGAGGAAGTGAAGGGGCAGGTGTTGCACCTTCTGCAGTTACATGGGAAGGTGTCATGGGAAGGGGTGGAGTGGTGTTAGTGGTTGAAGGATGGACTAGGGTGTCCCAGAGAGAACAGTCCCTGTGGTATGCTGACAGGTGGACTGAGGGGAAGATTTGTGTGGTAGTGGCATTCTGCTGGAGTTGTCTGAAATGGTGGAGAAGGATCCTTTGAATGTGGGGACTAGTGGGATGAAAAGTGAGGATGAAGGGGATCCTGATCACACTGTTGTGGCTAATGGGAAGGGGTAAAGGTGGAAACATGGGTAATAGGTCAGATGCAGTTGAGGGCCAAGTCAACCACAGTAGGCAGAAAACCACGTTTATGGAAGCATGAAGCCATGTCAGTAGTACTGTTTTGGAAGGTGGCATTGTCCAAACAGACATTACATAGGTGAAGGAACTGGGAGAATGAGATGGAGTCCTTGCAGGACACGGGAGTGTGAAGAGCTGTGCTGCAGGTAGCTATGGGCATCAGTGGGTTTGCAGTGAATAGCATAGCAGTGGTCAGTTTATTCCCCGAAATGGAGACTGAGAGGTCAAGGAAAGGGCAGGAAGCATCAGAAATGGATGGTATGGAAGTTAGAGAGGGATAGAGATTGGAGGCAAAATGAACAAATTTTTCAAGGCCCAGGCAGTAGCATGAAACTGCACCACAACAGTCATCAACGTACTGAGAAAAGAGTTGTGGGAGGTGGCCAGTGTAGAAATGGATTGCTCAACATACCCTGTAAAGAGGCAGATGTAACTGCAACCCATGCGGGTACCAATGCCAATCCTTTGGCTTGACAGAAGTGAGGTGAATTAAAGGAGAAATTGTTCAGTAAGAGAATTAGTTCAGCCAAGTGGAGGAGAGTGATGTTGGAGGGGATTGTTCAGGTCTCTGGTAGAGGAAAAAGCCGAGAGCTGTCAGATCATCCTGGTTGGGAATGGAGGTACTGAGAATTTGGACACTCATGGTGAACAGGAGGCAGTTAGGACAACAGAACGGGAAATTGTCAATATGATCAAGGGTATCAGAGGAATCACGGATGTAGTTGGGCAGGATCTAGACAGGTGGAGAGTGAATGGAGACAAGATAGGAGGAAATGAGCTCAGTGGACCAGGACAGACTGATACAATGCATCTACTGGGACTCTCTGGTTTGTGGGTTTTGGAAAGGAGGTAGAAGCAGGCTGTGTGGAGTTGGAAGATTGATGAAGAGTCGTCAAGACTCAAAACGTTAGCTTGCTTTCTCTGCACGGATGCTGCTTGGCCCATTGTGTGTTCTAAGTCTGAGTCCTATATCTTTCCAAGTTGACTCTGTGTAGGCAAAATTCTAATATCCAACTTCACATACAGGTGTAAATTAAAATGCCTGTGAAGTTCTTGACACCTGGCTCAGTTCCCTGATTTCAATGTCATTAAAGAAAATGGTAATTTCAATTCAGATGTCTTTGTTTTTTTCCACATTGCTTTCCTGAACTTCTCTCAAATTTTAGTCACGTGATCACACCATTCAAGGTTCATGTTTCTTTCTTTTTAAACAATATTATTGCCCATGGACGCCTTCGGTGTTATAACACAGTGATGGAAGTTGAAATTCGAGACTCCATATTTTACCATACCATAGGTAAATTGCTGTTTGGAGTAAATTTGACAGATTTCAATTATATCAAAGCATAGTGGAACTAACTAAAGAGTAGAGCTGGATGAACACAGCAAGCTAAGCAGCATCAGAGGAACAGGATGGCTGATGTTTCAGACCTAGACCATTCTTCAGAAAAAAAAGGTCTAGGCCTGAAACATCAGCCTTCCTACTCCTCTGATGTTGCTTGGCCTGCTTTGTTCATCCAACTCGACGGCTTGTTGTCCAGCATTGTAGGAAGATCAGTGTCCTTCTCCACTGGGCAAGTGCCACATCTTCTCTTTGATAGCTCACAAACATTATCTCTGCTGCTGCACCCACATTGGACCTTGGCTTATGCTCAGCCATTATCACATCTTCCCTCACTAGCTATCACCCACTTCAACACCCAACAGCACTGACCCTACAAGCTCTCTACACTGCCTACCTCACTTACTCAGGAGACTTCCACCACCTGCACTAACATTGACAGCCGTGCCACCTATCTTCATGGAATCTCTACAGTATAGAAACAGGGCATTCAACCCATCGAGTCCACACCAACCCTCTGAAGAGCATACCATCCTATCCCTGTAATGCTGCATTGCCCAAGGATAATCCACCTAGCCAGCACATTCCTACACACTATGGGAAATTTATCACGGCCAATCCATGTAACTTACACATCCTAGGACTGTGGGAGGGAACTGAAGCACCCAGAGAAACCCGCGCAGACAGGGGGAGAATGTGCAAAGTCCACACAGACAATCACCCGAGGGTGGAATCAAACCCGGGCCCCTGGCACTGTGAGGCAGCAGTGCTAACCCCTGACACACGTGCCACATCCTGTAATATCTGCCGCTTTCTCAATCAAAACCACCCCACTTGGGCAGAAAGTGTTGTGATGGGCTGGCCTGGTGTAAACAGCATCCTGACTCTGACCATCCCAAGTGTTGTCGTTGAGCTTGTAATATGAGCATAACAGCTCCAGATGTGCACAAAAGGCAAGGCAAGGCAAGTCAATGGAAGGAAGGGATGCTGTAAGCATCCAGGTAGGCTCAGAATGAGTGAGCACTAGGGCAGTGAGTTGAGCCTGGAGTTGCAGCCTGGTCCAGTCCAGATTCTGGGTACATGTCCCTGAGTGCACAGTTCCTTGCTGCAGTATTATACTGATATTTGCTAATGTAACCCGGGTGCAGTATTAAAGTGCATAAGCATATTGTACATGGTTCAGAGTTGTGCATGGAGGCTTTCAGAAGCTGACACATATTGGGAGCCAATGTTCATGGACACCAGGCGCATGTGGCTGGTGCCCATGGAATGTGCCTTGAGGCGTTGGGGCCTGATATCCAACAACGTGGCCAGTTGGATTATGCAGCAAGCTGAGGGCACCAGGTACCCATTCTGACCTCTAACTTATTTGGCAGGTTTGGTTAAACAGAAAGCTGAATATTAATAGTGTGGGTTGGGCAATAACCAACTGTTCAACAAAAAAACAATTCCCTTTTTAATTGACAACTTGCTGCTGCCGAGTGGGAAACTCATCACACCATTATCGAATCAGAAAAACTGGAGCAAGATGCTCCAGATGTACAAATAGGCAGTCAGACTTTGTAATTCTTCAACAAATCACACTTTAAACCACTTTGCTGATTTTTTAAGATTGGAACCATCGTTTAAAAAAAACAAAGTATCTCCAAGATGCTTTGCCACTTCATTGGAATATCACCTTCCTCTTAGCCCCTACTTCATTGAATATTACAATAAACCTCGATATCTTTCCGTAAATCCTTTTTATTACATTTAATTTGTCCAGTACTACAAGTAAATATATTTAAGTCATCTGTGTCCTGCTTTGCCCTAATGATAATTGTAGCTTGCAAGACAGATCTTTTTAACAGTGACTAAAGCTCACTGAAGCAAAGGTATCCTGGGCTACCTTCAGTTGAGAGGCACAATTAGTGATGAGCTTAACTTGAGGGCTCCCGCACCTCAGGCAGGAAGCAAAATTGAGGGACAAGCTTCACGCTGTCAAAGAGATGGAGAGAGATGGTGATAGTGATTTGTCCTAAATGTTTTCTGCTTTCTCTCAAAATTGGAGAGAGTTCAAACTCCAATTTCAACATGAGGTACAAGCAAAGAGACAATAACTACAATGTGCACGCTCACTTGAGGCAATAGATAAATCAGCAACTAAGTGGTGTCAGATTGCAACAGAGTTCAGTGAAAAACTATTCGTGACAAATTCAAGTCTGACATTAGTTGCTGAGGTGATTGAAAAATGACAAGTCCCACCCAGCTTCCTGCAAAAGTGCCATTCCCTATTCCCAATTCCTTCGCCTCCGCCACGTCTGCATCCAGGATGAAGCATTCCACTCCTGTACACCTCACATGTCCTCGTTTTTCAAGGACAGCAACGTCCCTCCCGCAGTGGTCAAGAACGCCCTTGACCGTGTCTCCTGCATTTCCCGCAACTCGCCCCTCACATCCCGTCCCCTCAACAACCACCAAAAGGAGAATACCCCTCCTCCTCACGTACCACCAAACCAACCTCCAGATCCAATGCATCATCCTCCAACACTTCCGCCATCTGCAAGCCAACCCCACCACCAAAGACATTTTTTCCTCCCCACCCTTGTCTGCTTTCCAGAGGGACCACTCTCTCCGTGACTCCCTTGTCCGCTCCGCACTCCCCTCCAGCCCCACCACACCTGGCACCTTCCCCTGCAACCACAGGAAATGCTACACTTGCCCCCACACCTCCTCCCTCACCCACATCCCAGGCCCCAAGAAGACTTTCCACATCAAGCAGATGTTCACCTGCACATCTGCCAATGTGGCATACTGCATCCGCTGTACCTGTTGTGGCTTCCTCTACATTGGGGAAACCAAGCGGAGGCTTGGGGACCGCTTTGCAGAACACCTATGCTCGGTTTGCAATAAACAACTGCACCTCCCAGTTGTGAACCATTTCAACTCCCCCTCCCATTCTTTCAATGACATGTCCATCATGAGCCTCCTGCAGTGCCACAATGATGCCACCCGAAGGTTTGCAGGAACAGCAACTCATATTCTGCTTGGGAACCCTGCAGCCCAATGGTATCAATATGGATTTCATCAGCTTCAAAATCTCCCCTTTCCCCACCGCATCCCAAAACCAGCCCAGCTCATCCCCGCCTCCCTAACCTGTTCTTCCTCTCACCTATCCCCTCCTCCCACCTCAAACCGCACTCCCGTTTCCTTCCTACTAACCTCATCCCGCCCCCTTGACCTGTTCGCCCTCCCCGGACTGACCTATCCCCTCCCTACATCCCCACCTACACTCACCTGTACTAGATCCGTCCCCGCCTCTTTAACTTGACTGTCTCCTCTCCACCTATCTTCTCCTCTTTCCATCTTCGATCCGCCTCCCCCTCTCTCCCTATTTATTTCAGAGCCCTCTCCTCCTCCGCCATTTCTGATGGAGGGTCTCAGCCCGAAACGTCAGCTTTTGTGCTCCTAAGATGCTGCTTGGCCTGCTGTGTTCATCCAGCTCCGCACTTTGTTATCTAAGTTCAACCAAAATCTAGCTTTTGAAAGATAAATCCCTTGGGGCTGGTGTGCTCCCAACTGTCTTTGTAGTAATGTAGGTCATGTTCATGTAACCAGTAAATAGTTCTTGTAATGCAATAAACTTCATCTTGTTTGCTCAACAAGTCTCTTCCAGTTAACCCGATCCACATTAGACCACTTTAGGCTTGAATGAACCCACACATAACTCTCTTGGCCAGAGTGTTGAAATAATAGCCAGCAAAGTAACATTCCAAATCAACTGCATCAATTAAATCATAACATATTCCATGCAAGATCACCCTTGTACATCCCTTTATTCTTTTTTTCCATGTGCTGCACACTATCGTGCTGTTTCACAGATCTGAGCAAGTAGTCGTGGTATGTCTAATTGAAGGCTTCTGACTTCTAGTGTAGGATGACAACTGGTCTGGCTTTGGACTGCATCAGCCTCAGCTTGTGCAGCTACAGCCTGGGTTGGCTGGCTGACCAGCCACAATAAGGGTACAACAGCAGTGGTGGGATCCTGAGAAGGGGCAATGGAGTCACTGAAGTTGTGTCTCAGCTGTCCAATAGGGTTTTGCATTGACGAGAGACTCTACAAAGCATAGAACTGGAGATCCATTCGGTCTCGATCTGTACCATCAGCCTTCCTGCTCCTCTGATGCTGCTTGGCCATCTGTGTTCATCCAGCTCCACACCATGTTATCTCAGATTCTCTAACATCGGCAGTTGCTACTATCTCTATCCATTTGATCAGTTGATCTTTTGTAGGCTGTACCAATGGAGTGTCACTTATTTAGGTATGTGTTGAGTGGCATGAGCAAGTTGAGCCAAAGGGCCTGTTTCAATGCTATAGATCCCTATGATGTAACTTTCAGAATATTTGATGGTAATATGTTGTTAATGCATAGCTTCCTTGTCAATTTTTGCTTTTATTATGTATTGCTCCATCTTTTGTGAGATATTAATGGTTATAGAAGTTTCTGATCACCAGTGACGTTGTGTGTAAAGTTAACACCATGGTAAATATTGTCACCTTATGAAATTTGCCTTTTGTTTAGCTATCTCTGAATCTCATCAGTACATTTGATTTCTGCATCTTCTTAGCCCTTCCCTGCAACTGTTATAAATTTTGTAGGTTTAGTACATTTTGCTCACTGTGACAATCGTGTTGACTGTATCTAAAGCTTTTAATTGTTGCTGCCCTGCCACTATGGCTTCGTGCTTACAGCCATTCTCGAGTAACATGTGAGTTGTATGGCCCTTTAACTTGTCCACAAGAACCTCCCTAAAGGCTACAATTGGTAAAGGGATGATGACTAATTTGGTGAGCCTCCTTCACAGTTTCTCTTCAGAAACATCTTCCGAACAAACTGGTCAATGGACTCTTGGAGCACTGTCTGTATGATGTTAATTAGAGTCCATTAAACCTGAAGCTAATTCCAACTTTGAGCTGGCCTTCAAAAGCCTTTTCTGAATCTCTCTAATTGTCCTTGTAAAAATCTGATGAGTTAACTCTGAGAAGTCTCTCTCCTCATCAGTGAGAACTAAAGAGTTTAGGCCTACTTTCTCGTAGTTTTCTATCACTTGATCTGCAAAGTAGAGCCGCACACTTTGTTTGCACAGCAGTAAGCAGTAAGGATGTCACTGGATGCCTAGTCTATAATAAGGTTCCTCTTATTCATGGTCCAACATTAAAAATATTGTACTCTGTCACTGTAAGTGATGTGTCCCTAATTTTGTGTCAGTTTAAAACTTTTTTTCTCAGAAC